>NC_090930.1:876786549-877089674 GCF_040938575.1 Ambystoma mexicanum
AGAGAGCACTCAGCTGAGGATGTCACCCAAAGTAGTGGAAATAGGGAATTATCCCTAGATAGATTAGAAATCAGTAGGAACCAAGACGATGCAAGAAGTTGCACGAATTGAGGACAGACAATGTCCGACTCTGAAAGGGAGGAGCGCGAGGAAAATGAGGAGGAGGAAAGGCGCAAAAGATGACTCCTGAGGGAAAAAGGAATAAGACGGTCAGACACTAGCGAGCCTGCACCGAGGGCATCAGAGTCAGCAACGCAGCCTAACTGATATGAAGAAGTATCTCACGGTCAGAGGGGGGTGTCTTTGCCACCCCATGTGGACAGACTAAGGTCATTGCAAGGTAGACAGCGATGTGGAAATATTACCGCTGCAATAGACAGGAGAACAATGAGAGAAGAGAGAGAGGGCTACACATTCCAATTTCCGTTGCTCAAGAAGCGGGGAATAAGACTGCTATATATTCCATGGCCACACATGGATCGAGAAAACTTGAAAAACAAACTTCCAATGCTGACATTGGGAGCCGGAAAATGGATACACGAGTTAGAAAAGATGACAGGAGGGAACACGTTAGCTATTGGGGATATTAAAGGTCTCTTAATCGGCATGCTTGGTGAGAGAGCTGACGATGTGTGGGCACGAGCAGGCTACCCTGGTGTAACCACGATTAATACCTCGCATGACAGAGCTCCATTTAATTTGTAGAGCTGCTGTTTGGAAAGCACTACAAGCGCTATATCCAGAAACTTCCAATATGGGAGCTATAATGATGCGGAAAATGAAAGAGTCTGAGGATCCATTGATTTATATACAGAATTTTCAAGACGCATGGGTGCTCGAGACTCATGAATCTTGGCCAAAATCCATACCTGTATTTTACTATATATTGTGCCAAGTACTACCAGAACTGGTACAGAAACAGCTCAAGAAGCTGGTGGGAATTGAAGCTAAACCTTGGGCAGAAATACAGTTAACCATCGCACACTATTGTAGGTTGCTGCAGGAAAAGAATCGCAAAAAGGAAGCAACTCGAAAATGTGAGGAAGCGACAATGGTGCAAAAGAAATTGTCAAAATATGCTCTTGAGAGAGCTATGATAACTAGCACAGCTGAATTGAGCATGCAGCAGGGGGCTAGTCCACAAAAAAATAATCAGGGTAATGCAGGATTTTACCCACTGGGAAGAGGATTTAGGGGAAGAGGATGGCAGAGCAATCAGGGAGGTTTCCAAAATATGAAAAATGGTAACCAAGACATGCCTAATGGGCAAATAATCGGACCACCACCAGTATGTTGGCTGTGTGGAATGACAGGGCGCTTGGCGTGCACATGCCGAAACCAAGGCATGATAAAGAACGGCCAAGGAACAGGAGAAGGTATGATGAATCCTCCTGCAGCCTTACAGCAGGGAATTGCACAAAATCACACAGGGCAACAGCAAGCTCCAGGAGTGCAACAAGGTGCACGACCTCAGAGCATGGGGAATTTTCCACAAGGAAAATCCTAACAGGCACCAAAGCAGCAGTCACAACCAATGGGCTCAGGGCAGGCCATGAACCCTGGAATGGGAAATGACACTGCTCATGGAGGAAATCCAGCAGCACCAAATGTGTATATGAACTAGCTCACTGGGAACCCTGATGTGTTCTATCCTATCAGTGACACCAGACCCACAGAAGGAACCAAGGGTGGACGTCACTATAGGGGATAGGGAATATTTCTTTCTCGTTGACACGGGTGTAACGCGCTCGTGTATTCGTGAGGGCAAGTTTTCCTTGTCCGGCAAGGCCATAAATACTCAGAGTTTCACGGGAGTGACAAGTCATGTTCCCTTTACAAACGCACTTCCAGTCTCTATAGGAGAATATGAAATGAACGTGCCTTTACTGTATTCACGTCAGACCCCAGTAAATATTTTGGGAAGACATTTAATGACAGAGTTAAGCATGACAATCTCATTCACGGAGGAGGACAGTATGTTCAACTCCAGGAATGCACCATTCAAACGTATGCAAAATAGTTAGGGCATACTCAGGACACATAGCCATGAGGGCCATAACTTCGCATATGGCATGCGCGTGCTTATGGCAGGAATACCAGGCCTTGCAGACAGAATCATGAGAACCCCTAATGAGTTCTTATTTAGACCCAGAATACCGATGCACGAGGAGGAGGGACAAGTATTTCCCTTAACGATATACAAAGCTGCCATACGAGGCAAAGTAACCTTGGTTGACAGTTACGATGACGAGGGCAGACAATGGTGCGCGATAATCGCTATTGAAGAAGGATATTGAGTCACTGACATCACTGATGGCGATCTGTTTGAAGAGCAAACAGACATAGGAGAGACAATGGTGGAAGTGAGTCCCAACTTTTGGGTGAAGATGATCAAGAGAGAGGTACCCCAGAGAATGATGCTGACACTAACACGCCGATTCATGGAATAATTAGCGCGGCGCAAGTGGCCAAAAACGTGCGATTCGCAGTGGAATAGCGAAAATCGCAGTGCAAGTGCGAAAATTGCACGAAAAGCAGCGCACATCGATTCATGGAAGGCCGTGCGCGAGAAAACCATCGGATGTGCGCTAAAAAAGTGCGCTGCGCATGTTGGCGCACAGGCCATCTAACGGCGTGCGCCAGGTCACACCGAAAATCGCACAGGCCACAGCGAAAATCGCACATAGTGCAGCGCACACAACAAAAGTAGGCGGAACACGAGGCGTAACACTCGGAATGGGGAACGACTTGCCAAAATGTGGGCGTCACGGGGGAAGTACAGGGTGCAAGTGCGCGGAACGCCCACACGCTCGCCTACAACCCGTATTCATGGAATCGAATAGGGCAAAAAAGCGCACGGTCAAACCAGCGCACAGGCACAAACACGACCGCCACAAGAAAGCAGGCGGTAGCGTCTCTGCGCCTGTAATAAATGTGTGCCAAAAGGTGCGCCAACAAATAGCACCTATATACAGCCATGATGAATGTCCTATACTGTGGCCCTCCAGGACAAATGACGTGCAAAGGGGTACCCACAAACACGGACACCCGCTGACTGAAAAATAACGTGTGCGTGTATTCCGGGGTGCGCGGGAAGTCTCACACGCGATTTGGCAGGGTACGTGGATTTCAGGGGTACGCGGGAAGATCCACACGCGATTTGGCCGGGTACGTGCGCGGGAATTTCCACACGCGATTTGTCTGGGTACGTGGATCTCAGGGGTGCGCGGGAAGTCACACACGCGATTTGGCAGGGTACGTGGATTTCAGGGGTGCGCGGGAAGTTCCACACGCGATTTGGCAGGGTACGTGGATTTCAGGGGTGCGCGGGAAGTTCCACACGCGATTTGGCCGGGTACGTGCGCGGGAATTTCCACACGCGATTTGTCTGGGTACGTGGATCTCAGGGGTGCGCGGGAAGTCTCACACACGATTTGGCAGGGTACGTGGATTTCAGGGGTGCGCGGGAAGTACCACATGCGATTTGGCCGGGTACGTGCGCGGGAATTTCCACACGCGACTTGGCTGGGTACGTGGATCTCAGGGGTGCGCGGGAAGTCCCGCACGCGATTTGGCAGGGTACGTGCGCGTGAATTTCCACACGTGATTTGGCTGGGTACGTGTATGACAGGGGTACGCGGGAAATTCTACACGCGATTTGGCTGTGTGCTCCCAGGTATTCCCTGTACACCCTCCACAGCCCCTGCAGGCAGCCGGCACCACAGGGGACTACCCTGCACACCTGTTCATGTCACCCAGCACCCCCACCCCCCAGCATCCAGGGGCACCCTCCACCAGGCCCCCACTCATGTCCCTCTGAACCCCCACCCCCCAGCATCCAGGGGCACCCTCCACCAGGCCCCCACTCATGTCCAACTCATGTCTCCCACCACCCCCACCCCCCAGCGGTGCAGGGGCACCCTCCACACGGCCCCCACTCATGTCCCCCTGCACCCCCACCCCCCAGCAGTGCAGGGGCAGCACCACCAGGGCCCCACTCATGTCCAACTCATGTCTCCCACCACCCCCACCCCCCAGCATCCAGGGGCACCCTACACCAGGCCCCCACTCATGTCCCCCTGCACCCCCACCCCCCAGCATCCAGGGGCACCCTCCACCAGGCCCCCACTCATGTCCAACTCATGTCTCCCACCACCCCCACCCCCCAGCAGTGCAGGGACACCCTCCACCAGGGCCCCACTCATGTCCAACTCATGTCTCCCACCACCCCCCAGCAGTGCAGGGGCAACCTCCACCAGGCCCCCACTCATGTCTCCCACCACCCCCACCCCCCAGCATCCAGGGGCACCCTCCACCAGGCCCCCACTCATGTCTCCCACCACCCCCACCCCCCAGCATCCAGGGGCACCCTCCACCAGGCCCCCACTCATGTCCAACTCATGTCTCCCACCACCCCCACCCCCCAGCAGTGCAGGGGCACCCTCCACCAGGCCCCCACTCATGTCCCCCTGCACCCCCACCCCCCAGCAGTGTAGGGGCAGCACCACCAGGGCCCCATTCATGTCCAACTCATGTCTCCCACCACCCCCACCCCCCAGCATCCAGGGGCACCCTCCACCAGGCCCCCACTCATGTCCCCCTGTACCCCCACGCCCCAGCATCCAGGGGCACCCTCCACCAGGCCCCCACTCATGTCCCCCTGCACCCGCACCCCCCAGCATCCAGAGGCACCCTCCACCAGGCCCCCACTCATGTCCAACTCATGTCTCCGACCACCCCCACCCCCCAGCAGTGCAGGGGCACCCTCCACCAGGCCCCCACTCATGTCCCCCTGCGCCCCCACCCCCCAGCAGTGCAGGGGCAGTACCACCAGGGCCCTACTCATGTCCAACTCATGTCTCCCACCACCCCCACCCCCCAGCAGTGCAGGGGCACCCTCCACCAGGCCCCCACTCATGTCTCCCACCACCCCCACACCCCAGCATCCAGGGGCACCCTCCACCAGGCCCCCACTCATGTCCCCCTGCACTCCCACTCCCCAGCAGTGCAGGGGCACCCTCCACCAGGCCCCCACTCATGTCTCCCACCACCCCCACACCCCAGCATCCAGGGGCACCCTCCACCAGGCCCCCACTCATGGCCCCTATCACCCCAACCCCCAAGCAGTGCAGGGGCAGCACCACCATGCCCCCACTCATGTCCAACTCATGTCTCCCACCACCCCCACCCCCCAGCAGTGCAGGGGCACCCTCCACCAGGGCCCCACTCATGTCCCCCTGCACCCCCACCCCCCAGCAGTGCAGGGGCAGCACCACCAGGGCACCACTCATGTCCAACTCATGTCTCCCACCACCCCCACCCATCAGCAGTGCAGGGGCACCCACCACCAGGCCCCCACTCATGGCCCCTATCACCCCCACCACCCAGAAGTGCAAGGGCAGCACCACCAGGCCCCCACTCATGTCCAGCTCATGCCTCCCACCACACCCAACCCCCAGCAGTGCAGGGGCACCCTCCACCAGGCCCCCACTCATGTCTCCCACCACCCCACCCCCCAGCATCCAGGGGCACCCTCCACCAGGCCCCCACTCATGTCCCCCTGCACCCCACCCCCCAGCAGTGCAGCTGCACCCTCCACCAGGCCCCCACTCATGTCTCCCACCACCCCTACCCCCCAGCATCCAGAGGCACCCTCCACCAGGCCCCCACTCATGGCCCCTATGACCCCCACCCCCCAGCAGTGCAGGGGCAGCACCACCAGGCCCACACTCATGTCCAACTCATGTCTCCCACCACCCCCACCCCCCAGCAGTGCAGGGGCACCCTCCGCCAGGCCCCCATTCATGTCCCCCTGCACCCCCACCCCCCAGCAGTGCAGGGGCAGCAGCACCAGGGCCCCACTCATGTCCAACTCATGTCTCCCACCACCCCCACCCCCCAGCAGTGCAGGGGCACCCTCCACCAGGCCCCCACTCATGTCCAACTCATGTCTCCCATCACCCCCACCCCCCAGCAGTGCAGGGGTGCCCTCCACCAGGCCCCCACTCATGTCCCCCTGCACCCCCACCCCCCAGCAGTGCAGGGGCAGCACCACCAGGGCCCCCACTTATGTCCAACTCATGTCTCCCACCACCCCCACCCCCCAGCAGTGCAGGGGCACCCTCCACCAGGCCCCCACTCATGTCCAACTCATGTCTCCCACCACCCCCACCCCCCAGCAGTGCAGGGGCACCCTCCACCAGGCCCCCACTCATGTCTCCCACTACCCCCACCCCCCAGCATCCAGGGGCACCCTCCACCAGGCCCCCACTCATGGCCCCTATCACCCCCAACCCCCAGCAGTGCAGGGGCAGCACCACCAGGCCCCCACTCATGTCCAACTCATGTCTCCCACCACCCCCACCCCCCAGCAGTGCAGGGGCACCCTCCACCAGGCCCCCACTCATGTCTCCCACTACCCCCACCCCCCAGCATCCAGGGGCACCCTCCACCAGGCCCCCACTCATGGCCCCTATCACCCCCACCCCCCAGCAGTGCAGGGGCTGCACCACCAGGCCCCCACTCATGTCCAACTCATGTCTCCCACCACCCCCACCCCCCAGCAGTGCAGGGGCACCCTCCACCAGGCCCCCACTCATGTCTCCCACCACCCCCACCCCCAGCATCCAGGGGCACCCTCCACCAGGCCCCCACTCATGTTCCCCTGCACCCCCACCCCCCAGCAGTGCAGGGGCAGCACCACCAGGGCCCCACTCATGTCCAACTTATGTCTCCCACCACCCCCACCCCTCAGCAGTGCAGGGGCACTCTCCACCAGGCCCCCACTCATGTCCCCCTGCACCCCCACCCCCCAGCAGTGCAGGGGCAGCACCACCAGGGCCCCACTCATGTCCAACTCATGTCTCCCACCACCCCGACCCCCCAGCAGTGCAGGGGCACCCTCCACCAGGCCCCCACTCATGTCCAACTCATGTCTCCCACCACCCCTACCCCCCAGCATCCAGGGGCACCCTCCACCAGGCCCCCACTCATGGCCCCTATCACCCCCACCCCCCAGCAGTGCAGGGGCAGCACCACCAGGCCCCCACTCATGTCCAACTCATGTCTCCCACCACCCCCACCCCCCAGCAGTGCGGGGGCACCCTTCACCAGGCCCCCACTCATGTCTCCCACCACCCCCACCCCCCAGCATCCAGAGGCACCCTCCACCAGGCCCCCAGTCATGGCCCCTATGACCCCCACCCCCCAGCAGTGCAGGGGCAGCACCACCAGGCCCACACTCATGTCCAACTCATGTCTCCCACCACCCCCACCCCCCAGCAGTGCAGGGGCACCCTCCACCAGGCCCCCACTCATGTCCCCCTGCACCCCCACCCCCCAGCAGTGCAGGGGCAGCACCACCAGGGCCCCACTCATGTCCAACTCATGTCTCCCACCACCCCCACCCCCCAGCAGTGCAGGGGCACCCTCCACCAGGCCCCCACTCATGTCCAACTCATGTCTCCCACCACCCCCACCCCCCAGCAGTGCAGGGGTGCCCTCCACCAGGCCCCCACTCATGTCCCCCTGCACCCCCACCCCCAGCAGTGCAGGGGCAGCACCACCAGGGCCCCCACTCATGTCCAACTCATGTCTCCCACCACCCCCACCCCCCAGCAGTGCAGGGGCACCCTCCACCAGGCCCCCACTCATGTCCCCCTGCACCCCCACCCCCCAGCATCCAGGGGCACCCTCCACCAGGCCCCCACTCATGGCCCCTATCACCCGCACCCCCCAGCAGTGCAGGGGCAGCACCACCAGGCCCCCACTCATGTCCAACTCATGTCTCCCACCACCCGCACCCCCAGCAGTGCAGGGGCAACCTCCACCAGGCCCCCACTCATGTCTCCCACCACCCCCACCCCCCAGCATCCAGGGGCACCCTCCACCAGGCCCCCACTCATGGCCCCTATCACCCCCACCCCCAGCAGTGCAGGGGCAGCACTACCAGGCCCCCACTCATGTCCAACTCATGTCTCCCACCACCCCCACCCCCCAGCAGTGCAGGGGCACCCTCCACCATGCCCCCACTCATGTCTCCCACCACCCCCACCCCCCAGCATCCAGGGGCACCCTCCACCAGGCCCCCACTCATGTCCCCCTGCACCCCCACCCCCCAGCAGTGCAGGGGCAGCACCACCAGGCCCCCACTCATGTCCAACTCATGTCTCCCACCACCCCCACCCCCCATCATCCAGGGGCACCCTCCACCAGGCCCCCACTCATGGCCCCTATCACCCCCACCCCCCAGCAGTGCAGGGGCAGCACCACCAGGGCCCCACTCATGTCCAACTTATGTCTCCCACCACCCCCACCCCTCAGCAGTGCAGGGGCACTCTCCACCAGGCCCTCACTCATGTCCCCCTGCACCCCCACCCCCCAGCAGTGCAGGGGCAGCACCACCAGGGCCCCACTCATGTCCAACTCATGTCTCCCACCACCCCCACCCCCCAGCAGTGCAGGGGCACCCTCCACCAGGCCCCCACTCATGTCCAACTCATGTCTCCCACCACCCCTACCCCCCAGCATCCAGGGGCACCCTCCACCAGGCCCCCACTCATGGCCCCTATCACCCCCACCCCCCAGCAGTGCAGGGGCAGCACCACCAGGCCCCCACTCATGTCCAACTCATGTCTCCCACCACCCCCACCCCCCAGCAGTGCGGGGGCACCCTTCACCAGGCCCCCACTCATGTCTCCCACCACCCCCACCCCCCAGCATCCAGAGGCACCCTCCACCAGGCCCCCAGTCATGGCCCCTATGACCCCCACCCCCCAGCAGTGCAGGGGCAGCACCACCAGGCCCACACTCATGTCCAACTCATGTCTCCCACCACCCCCACCCCCCAGCAGTGCAGGGGCACCCTCCACCAGGCCCCCACTCATGTCCCCCTGCACCCCCACCCCCCAGCAGTGCAGGGGCAGCACCACCAGGGCCCCACTCATGTCCAACTCATGTCTCCCACCACCCCCACCCCCCAGCAGTGCAGGGGCACCCTCCACCAGGCCCCCACTCATGTCCAACTCATGTCTCCCACCACCCCCACCCCCCAGCAGTGCAGGGGTGCCCTCCACCAGGCCCCCACTCATGTCCCCCTGCACCCCCACCCCCAGCAGTGCAGGGGCAGCACCACCAGGGCCCCCACTCATGTCCAACTCATGTCTCCCACCACCCCCACCCCCCAGCAGTGCAGGGGCACCCTCCACCAGGCCCCCACTCATGTCCCCCTGCACCCCCACCCCCCAGCATCCAGGGGCACCCTCCACCAGGCCCCCACTCATGGCCCCTATCACCCCCACCCCCCAGCAGTGCAGGGGCAGCACCACCAGGCCCCCACTCATGTCCAACTCATGTCTCCCACCACCCGCACCCCCAGCAGTGCAGGGGCAACCTCCACCAGGCCCCCACTCATGTCTCCCACCACCCCCACCCCCCAGCATCCAGGGGCACCCTCCACCAGGCCCCCACTCATGGCCCCTATCACCCCCACCCCCAGCAGTGCAGGGGCAGCACTACCAGGCCCCCACTCATGTCCAACTCATGTCTCCCACCACCCCCACCCCCCAGCAGTGCAGGGGCACCCTCCACCATGCCCCCACTCATGTCTCCCACCACCCCCACCCCCCAGCATCCAGGGGCACCCTCCACCAGGCCCCCACTCATGTCCCCTATCACCCCCACCCCCCAGCAGTGCAGGGGCAGCACCACCAGGGCCCCACTCATGTCCAACTCATGTCTCCCACCACCCCCACCCCCCAGCAGTGCAGGGGCACCCTCCACCATGCCCCCACTCATGTCTCCCACCACCCCCACCCCCCAGCATCCAGGGGCACCCTCCACCAGGCCCCCACTCATGGCCCCTATCACCCCCACCCCCCAGCAGTGCAGGGGCAGCACCACCAGGGCCCCACTCATGTCCAACTTATGTCTCCCACCACCCCCACCCCTCAGCAGTGCAGGGGCACTCTCCACCAGGCCCTCACTCATGTCCCCCTGCACCCCCACCCCCCAGCAGTGCAGGGGCAGCACCACCAGGGCCCCACTCATGTCCAACTCATGTCTCCCACCACCCCCACCCCCCAGCAGTGCAGGGGCACCCTCCACCAGGCCCCCACTCATGTCCAACTCATGTCTCCCACCACCCCTACCCCCCAGCATCCAGGGGCACCCTCCACCAGGCCCCCACTCATGGCCCCTATCACCCCCACCCCCCAGCAGTGCAGGGGCAGCACCACCAGGCCCCCACTCATGTCCAACTCATTTCTCCCACCACCCCCACCCCCCAGCAGTGCGGGGGCACCCTTCACCAGGCCCCCACTCATGTCTCCCACCACCCCCACCCCCCAGCATCCAGAGGCACCCTCCACCAGGCCCCCAGTCATGGCCCCTATGACCCCCACCCCCCAGCAGTGCAGGGGCAGCACCACCAGGCCCACACTCATGTCCAACTCATGTCTCCCACCACCCCCACCCCCCAGCAGTGCAGGGGCACCCTCCACCAGGCCCCCACTCATGTCCCCCTGCACCCCCACCCCCCAGCAGTGCAGGGGCAGCACCACCAGGGCCCCACTCATGTCCAACTCATGTCTCCCACCACCCCCACCCCCCAGCAGTGCAGGGGCACCCTCCACCAGGCCCCCACTCATGTCCAACTCATGTCTCCCACCACCCCCACCCCCCAGCAGTGCAGGGGTGCCCTCCACCAGGCCCCCACTCATGTCCCCCTGCACCCCCACCCCCAGCAGTGCAGGGGCAGCACCACCAGGGCCCCCACTCATGTCCAACTCATGTCTCCCACCACCCCCACCCCCCAGCAGTGCAGGGGCACCCTCCACCAGGCCCCCACTCATGTCCCCCTGCACCCCCACCCCCCAGCATCCAGGGGCACCCTCCACCAGGCCCCCACTCATGGCCCCTATCACCCCCACCCCCCAGCAGTGCAGGGGCAGCACCACCAGGCCCCCACTCATGTCCAACTCATGTCTCCCACCACCCGCACCCCCAGCAGTGCAGGGGCAACCTCCACCAGGCCCCCACTCATGTCTCCCACCACCCCCACCCCCCAGCATCCAGGGGCACCCTCCACCAGGCCCCCACTCATGGCCCCTATCACCCCCACCCCCAGCAGTGCAGGGGCAGCACTACCAGGCCCCCACTCATGTCCAACTCATGTCTCCCACCACCCCCACCCCCCAGCAGTGCAGGGGCACCCTCCACCAGGCCCCCACTCATGTCTCCCACCACCCCCACCCCCCAGCATCCAGGGGCACCCTCCACCAGGCCCCCACTCATGTCCCCCTGCACCCCCACCCCCCAGCAGTGCAGGGGCAGCACCACCAGGCCCCCACTCATGTCCAACTCATGTCTCCCACCACCCCCACCCCCCAGCATCCAGGGGCACCCTCCACCAGGCCCCCACTCATGGCCCCTATCACCCCCACCCCCCAGCAGTGCAGGGGCAGCACCACCAGGCCCCCACTCATGTCCAACTCATGTCTCCCACCACCCCCACCCCCCAGCAGTGCAGGGGCACCCTCCACCAGGCCCCCACTCATGTCTCCCACCACCCCCACCCCCCAGCATCCAGGGGCGTCCTCCACCAGGCCCCCACTCATGTCGGCCACCACCCCCACCCCCCAGAATCCAGGGGCACCCTCCACCAGGCCCCCACTCATGGCCCCTATCACCCCCACCCCCCAGCAGTGCAGGGGCAGCACCACCAGGCCCCCACTCATGTCCAACTCATGTCTCCCACCAACCCCACCCCCCAGCAGTGCAGGGGCACCCTCCACCAGGCCCCCACTCATGTCTCCCACCACCCCCACCCCCCAGCATCCAGGGGCGCCCTCCACCAGGCCCCCACTCATGTCGGCCACCACCCCCACCCCCCAGCATCCAGGGGCACCCTCCACCAGGCCCCCACTCATGGCCCCTATCACCCCCACCCCCCAGCAGTGCAGGGGCAGCACCACCAGGCCCCCACTCATGTCCAACTCATGTCTCCCACCACCCCCACCCCCCAGCAGTGCAGGGGCACCCTCCACCAGGCCCCCACTCATGTCTCCCACCACCCCCACCCCCCAGCATCCAGGGGCGCCCTCCACCAGGCCCCCACTCATGTCGGCCACCACCCCCACCCCCCAGCATCCAGGGGCACCCTCCACCAGGCCCCCACTCATGGCCCCTATCACCCCCACCCCCCAGCAGTGCAGGGGCAGCACCACCAGGCCCCCACTCATGTCCAACTCATGTCTCCCACCACCCCCACCCCCCAGCAGTGCAGGGGCAACCTCCACCAGACCCCCACTCATGTCTCCCACCACCCCCACCCCCCAGCATCCAGGGGCACCCTCCACCAGGCCCCCACTCATGGCCCCTATCACCCCCACCCCCCAGCAGTGCAGGGGCAGCACTACCAGGCCCCCACTCATGTCCAACTCATGTCTCCCACCACCCCCACCCCCCAGCAGTGCAGGGGCACCCTCCACCAGGCCCCCACTCATGTCTCCCACCACCCCCACCCCCCCGCATCCAGGGGCACCCTCCACCAGGCCCCCACTCATGTCCCCCTGCACCCCCACCCCCCAGCAGTGCAGGGGCAGCACCACCAGGCCCCCACTCATGTCCAACTCATGTCTCCCACCACCCCCACCCCCCAGCAGTGCAGGGGCACCCTCCACCAGGCCCCCACTCATGTCTCCCACCACCCCCACCCCCCAGCATCCAGGGGCGCCCTCCACCAGGCCCCCACTCATGTCGGCCACCACCCCCACCCCCCAGCATCCAGGGGCACCCTCCACCAGGCCCCCACTCATGTCCCCCTGCACCCCGACCCCCCAGCAGTGCAGCGGCACCCTCCACCAGGCCCCCACTCATGTTTGAGGCACCCTCCACCAGGCCCCCACTCATGGCCCCTATCGCCCCCACCCCCCAGCAGTGCAGGGGCAGCACCACCAGGCCCCCACTCATGTCCAACTCATGTCTCCCACCACCCCCACCCCAGCAGTGCAGGGGCACCCTCGACCAGGCCCCCACTCATGTCCCCATGCACCCCCACCCCCCAGCAGTGCAGGGGCAGCACCACCAGGGCCCCACTCATGTCCAACTCATGTCTCCCACCACCCCCAACCCCCAGCAGTGCAGGGGCACACTCCACCAGGCCCCCACTCATGTCCAACTCATGTCTCCCACCACCCCCACCCCCCAGCAGTGCAGGGGCACCCTCCACCAGGCCCCCACTCATGGCCCCTATCACCCCCACCCCCCAGCAGTGCAGGGGCAGCACCACCAGGCCCCCACTCATGTCTCCCACCACCCCCACCCCCCAGCATCCAGGGGCACCCTCCACCAGGCCCCCACTCATGGCCCCTATCACCCCCACCCCCCAGCAGTGCAGGGGCAGCACCACCAGGCCCCCACTCATGTCCAACTCATGTCTCCCACCACCCGCACCCCCAGCAGTGCAGGGGCACCCTCCACCAGGCCCCCACTCATGTCTCCCACCACCCCCACCCCCCAGCATCCAGGGGCACCCTCCACCAGGCCCCCACTCATGTCCCCCTGCACCCCCACCCCTCAGCAGTGCAGGGGCAGCACCACCAGGGCCCCACTCATGTCCCTCTGCACCCCCACCCCCCAGCAGTGCAGGGGCACCCTCCACCAGGCCCCCACTCATGTCTCCCACCACCCCCACCCCCCAGCATCCAGGGGCACCCTCCACCAGGCCCCCACTCATGGCCCCTATCACCCTCACCCCCCAGCAGTGCAGGGGCAGCACCACCAGGCCCCCACTCATGTCCAACTCATGTCTCCCACCACCCCCACCCTCCAGCAGTGCAGGGGGACCCTCCACCAGGCCCCCACTCATGTCCCCCTGCACCCCCACCCCCCAGCAGGGCAGAAGCAGCACCACCAGGGCCCCACTCATGTCCAACTCATGTCTCCCACCACCCCCCCCAGCAGTGCAGGGGCACCCTCCACCAGGCCCCCACTCATGTCCAACTCATGTCTCCCACCACCCCCACCCCCCAGCATCCAGGGGCACCCTCCACCAGGCCCCCACTCATGTCCCCCTGCACCCCCACCCCCCAGCAGTGCAGGGGCACCCTTCACCAGGCCCCCACTCATGTCTCCCACCACCCCCACCCCCCAGCATCCAGGGGCACCCTGCACCAGGCCCCCACTCATGGCCCCTATCACCCCCACCCCCCAGCAGTGCAGGGGCAGCACCACCAGGCCCCCACTCATGTCCAACTCATGTCTCCCACCACCCCCACCCCCCAGCAGTGCAGGGGCACCCTCCACCAGGCCCCCACTCATGTCTCCCACCACCCCCACCCCCCAGCATCCAGGGGCACCCTCCACCAGGCCCCCACTCATGTCCCCCTGCACCCCCACCCCCCAGCAGTGCAGGGGCAGCACCACCGGGCCCCACTCATGTCCAACTCATGTCTCCCACCACCCCCACCCCCCAGCATCCAGGGGCACCCTCCACCAGGCCCCCACTCATGTCCCCCTGCACACCCACCCCCCAGCAGTGCAGGGGCACCCTCCACCAGGCCCCCACTCATGTCTCCCACCACCCCCACCCCCCAGCATCCAGGGGCACCCTGCACCAGGCCCCCACTCATGGCCCCTATCACCCCCACCCCCCAGCAGTGCAGGGGCAGCACCACCAGGCCCCTACTCATGTCCAACTCATGTCTCCCACCACCCCCACCCCCCAGCAGTGCAGGGACACCCTCCACCAGGCCCCCACTCATGTCTCCCACCACCCCCACCCCCCAGCATCCAGGGGCACCCTCCAACAGGCCCCCACTCATGTCCCCCTGCACTCCCACTCCCCAGCAGTGCAGGGGCACCCTCCACCAGGCCCCCAATCATGTCTCCCACCACCCCCACCCCCCAGCATCCAGGGGCACCCTCCACCAGGCCCCCACTCATGCCCCTATCACCCCAACCCCCCAGCAGTGCAGGGGCAGCACCACCATGCCCCCACTCATGTCCAACTCATGTCTCCCACCACCCCCACCCCCCAGCAGTGCAGGGGCACCCTCCACCAGGCCCCCACTCATGTCCCCCTGCACCCCCACCCCCCAGCAGTGCAGGGGCAGCACCACCAGGGCCCCACTCATGTCCAACTCATGTCTCCCACCACCCCCACCCATCAGCAGTGCAGGGGCACCCACCACCAGGCCCCCACTCATGGCCCCTATCACCCCCACCCCCCAGCAGTGCAAGGGCAGCACCACCAGGCCCCCACTCATGTCCAACTCGTGCCTCCCACCACACCCAACCCCCAGCAGTGCAGGGGCACCCTCCACCAGGCCCCCACTCATGTCTCCCACCACCCCCACCCCCCAGCATCCAGGGGCACCCTCCACCAGGCCCCCACTCATGTCCCCCTGCACCCCCACCCCCCAGCAGTGCAGCGGCACACTCCACCAGGCCCCCACTCATGTCTCCCACCACCCCCACCCCCCAGCATCCAGAGGCACCCTCCACCAGGCCCCCACTCATGGCCCCTATGACCCCCACCCCCCAGCAGTGCAGGGGCAGCACCACCAGGCCCACACTCATGTCCAACTCATGTCTCCAACCACCCCCACCCCCCAGCAGTGCAGGGGCACCCTCCACCAGGCCCCCACTCATGTCCCCCTGCACCCCCATCCCCCAGCAGTGCAGGGGCAGCACCACCAGGGCCCCACTCATGTCCAACTCATGTCTCCCACCACCCCCACCCCCCAGCAGTGCAGGGGCACCCTCCACCAGGCCCCCACTCATGTCCAACTCATGTCTCCCACCACCCCCACCCCCCAGCAGTGCAGGGGTGCCCTCCACCAGGCCCCCACTCATGTCCCCCTGCACCCCACCCCCCAGCAGTGCAGGGGCAGCACCACCAGGGCCCCCACTCATGTCCAACTCATGTCTCCCACCACCCCCACCCCCCAGCAGTGCAGGGCCACCCTCCACCAGGCCCCCACTCATGTCCCCCTGCACCCCCACCCCCCAGCATCCAGGGGCACCCTCCACCAGGCCCCCACTCATGGCCCCTATCACCCCCACCCCCCAGCAGTGCAGGGGCAGCACCACCAGGCCCCCATTCATGTCCAACTCATGTCTCCCACCACCCCCACCCCCCAGCAGTGCAGGGGCAGCACCACCAGGGCCCCCACTCATGTCCAACTCATGTCTCCCACCACCCCCACCCCCCAGCAGTGCAGGGCCACCCTCCACCAGGCCCCCACTCATGTCCCCCTGCACCCCCACCCCCCAGCATCCAGGGGCACCCTCCACCAGGCCCCCACTCATGGCCCCTATCACCCCCACCCCCCAGCAGTGCAGGGGCAGCACCACCAGGCCCCCATTCATGTCCAACTCATGTCCCCCACCACCCCCACCCCCCAGCATCCAGGGGCACCCTCCACCAGGCCCCCACTCATGTCCCCCTGCACCCCCACCCCCCAGCAGTGCAGGGGCAGCACCACCAGGGCCCCACTCATGTCCAACTTATGTCTCCCAACCCCCCCACCCCTCAGCAGTGCAGGGGCACCCTCCACCAGGTCCCCACTCATGTCCCCCTGCACCCCCACCCCCCAGCAGTGCAGGGGCAGCACCACCAGGGCCCCACTCATGTCCAACTCATGTCTCCCACCACCCCCACCCCCCAGCAGTGCAGGGGCACCCTCCACCAGGCCCCCACTCATGTCCAACTCATGTCTCCCACCACCCCCACCCCCCAGCATCCAGGGGCACCCTCCACCAGGCCCCCACTCATGGCCCCTATCACCCCCACCCCCCAGCAGTGCAGGGGCAGCACCACCAGGCCCCCACTCATGTCCAACTCATGTCTCCCACCACCCCCACCCCCCAGCAGTGCAGGGGCACCTTCCACCAGGCCCCCACTCATGTCTCCCACCACCCCCACCCCCCAGCATCCAGAGGCACCCTCCACCAGGCCCCCACTCATGGCCCCTATGACCCCCACCCCCCAGCAGTGCAGGGGCAGCACCACCAGGCCCACACTCATGTCAAACTCATGTCTCCCACCACCCCCACCCCCCAGCAGTGCAGGGGCACCCTGCACCAGGCCCCCACTCATGTCCCCCTGCACCCCCACCCCCCAGCAGTGCAGCGGCAGCACCACCAGGGCCCCACTCATGTCCAACTCATGTCTCCCACCACCCCACCCCCCAGCAGTGCAGGGGCACCCTCCACCAGGCCCCCACTCATGTCCAACTCATGTCTCCCACCACCCCCACCCCCCAGCAGTGCAGGGGTGCCCTCCACCAGGCCCCCACTCATGTCCCCCTGCACCCCCACCCCCAGCAGTGCAGGGGCAGCACCACCAGGGCCCCCACTCATGTCCAACTCATGTCTCCCACCACCCCCACCCCCCAGCAGTGCAGGGGCACCCTCCACCAGGCCCCCACTCATGTCCCCCTGCACCCCCACCCCCCAGCATCCAGGGGCACCCTCCACCAGGCCCCCACTCATGGCCCCTATCACCCCCACCCCCCAGCAGTGCAGGGGCAGCACCACCAGGCCCCCACTCATGTCCAACTCATGTCTCCCACCACCCCCACCCCCCAGCAGTGCAGGGGCACCCTCCACCAGGCCCCCACTCATGTCTCCCACCACCCCCACCCCCCCAGCATCCAGGGGCACCCTCCACCAGGCCCCCACTCATGGCCCCTATCACCCCCACCCCCCAGCAGTGCAGGGGCAGCACTACCAGGCCCCCACTCATGTCCAACTCATGTCTCCCACCACCCCCACCCCCCAGCAGTGCAGGGGTGCCCTCCACCAGGCCCCCACTCATGTCCCCCTGCACCCCCACCCCCAGCAGTGCAGGGGCAGCACCACCAGGGCCCCCACTCATGTCCAACTCATGTCTCCCACCACCCCCACCCCCCAGCATTGCAGGGGCACCCTCCACCAGGCCCCCACTCATGTCCCCCTGCACCCCCACCCCCCAGCATCCAGGGGCACCCTCCACCAGGCCCCCACTCATGGCCCCTATCACCCCCACCCCCCAGCAGTGCAGGGGCAGCACCACCAGGCCCCCACTCATGTCCAACTCATGTCTCCCACCACCCCCACCCCCCCGCAGTGCAGGGGCACCCTCCACCAGGCCCCCACTCATGTCTCCCACCACCCCCACCCCCCAGCATCCAGGGGCACCCTCCACCAGGCCCCCACTCATGGCCCCTATCACCCCCACCCCCCAGCAGTGCAGGGGCAGCACTACCAGGCCCCCACTCATGTCCAACTCATGTCTCCCACCACCCCCACCCCCCAGCAGTGCAGGGGCACCCTCCACCAGGCCCCCACTCATGGCCCCTATCACCCCACCCCCCAGCAGTGCAGGGGCAGCACCACCAGGGCCCCACTCATGTCCAACTCATGTCCCCCTGCACCCCCACCCCCAGCAGTGCAGGGGCAGCACCACCAGGGCCCCCACTCATGTCCAACTCATGTCTCCCACCACCCCCACCCCCAGCATTGCAGGGGCACCCTCCACCAGGCCCCCACTCATGTCCCCCTGCACCCCCACCCCCCAGCATCCAGGGGCACCCTCCACCAGGCCCCCACTCATGGCCCCTATCACCCCCACCCCCCAGCAGTGCAGGGGCAGCACCACCAGGCCCCCACTCATGTCCAACTCATGTCTCCCACCACCCCCACCCCCCAGCAGTGCAGGGGCACCCTCCACCAGGCCCCCACTCATGTCTCCCACCACCCCCACCCCCCAGCATCCAGGGGCACCCTCCACCAGGCCCCCACTCATGGCCCCTATCACCCCCACCCCACAGCAGTGCAGGGGCAGCACTACCAGGCCCCCACTCATGTCCAACTCATGTCTCCCACCACCCCCACCCCCCAGCAGTGCAGAGGCACCCTCCACCAGGCCCCCACTCATGTCTCCCACCACCCCCCCACCCCCCAGCATCCAGGGGCACCCTCCACCAGGCCCCCACTCATGTCCCCCTGCACCCCCACCCCCCAGCAGTGCAGGGGCAGCACCACCAGGGCCCCACTCATGTCCAACTCATGTCTCCCACCACCCCCACCCCTCAGCAGTGCAGGGGCACCCTCCACCAGGCCCCCACTCATGGCCCCTATCACCCCACCCCCCAGCAGTGCAGGGGCAGCACCACCAGGCCCCCACTCATGTCCAACTCATGTCTCCCACCACCCCCACCCCCCAGCAGTGCAGGGGCACCCTCCACCAGGCCCCCACTCATGTCTCCCACCACCCCCACCCCCCAGCATCCAGGGGCGCCCTCCACCAGGCCCTCACTCATGTCGGCCACCACCCCCACCCCCCAGCATCCAGGGGCACCCTCCACCAGGCCCCCACTCATGTCCCCCTGCACCCCCACCCCCCAGCAGTGCAGCGGCACCCTCCACCAGGCCCCCACTCATGTCTGAGGCACCCTCCACCAGGCCCCCACTCATGGCCCCTATCGCCCCCACCCCCCAGCAGTGCAGGGGCAGCACCACCAGGCTCCCACTCATGTCCAACTCATGTCTCCCACCACCCCCACCCCAGCAGTGCAGGGGCACCCTCGACCAGGCCCCCACTCATGTCCCCCTGCACCCCCACCCCCCAGCAGTGCAGGGGCAGCACCACCAGGGCCCCACTCATGTCCAACTCATGTCTCCCACCACCCCCACCCCCCAGCAGTGCAGGGGCACACTCCACCAGGCCCCCACTCATGTCCAACTCATGTCTCCCACCACCCCCACCCCCCAGCAGTGCAGGGGCACCCTCCACCAGGCCCCCACTCATGGCCCCTATCACCCCACCCCCCAGCATCCAGGGGCACCCTCCACCAGGCCCCCACTCATGGCCCCTATCACCCCCACCCCCCAGCAGTGCAGGGGCAGCACCACCAGGCCCCCACTCATGTCCAACTCATGTCTCCCACCACCCCCACCCCCAGCAGTGCAGGGGCACCCTCCACCAGGCCCCCACTCATGTCTCCCACCACCCCCATCCCCCAGCATCCAGGGGTACCCTCCACCAGGCCCCCACTCATGTCCCCCTGCACCCCCACCCCTCAGGAGTGCAGGGGCAGCACCACCAGGGCCCCACTCATGTCCCCCTGCACCCCCACCCCCCAGCAGTGCAGGGGCACCCTCCACCAGGCCCCCACTCATGTCTCCCACCACCCCCACCCCCCAGCATCCAGGGGCACCCTCCACCAGGCCCCCACTCATGGCCCCTATCACCCCCACCCCCCAGCAGTGCAGGGGCAGCACCACCAGGCCCCCACTCATGTCCAACTCATGTCTCCCACCACCCCCACCCTCCAGCAGTGCAGGGGGACCCTCCACCAGGCCCCCACTCATGTCCCCCTGCACCCCCACCCCACAGCAGGGCAGAAGCAGCACCACCAGGGCCCCACTCATGTCCAACTCATGTCTCCCACCACCCCCCCCAGCAGTGCAGGGGCACCCTCCACCAGGCCCCCACTCATGTCCAACTCATGTCTCCCACCACCCCCACCCCCCAGCATCCAGGGGCACCCTCCACCAGGCCCCCACTCATGTCCCCCTGCACCCCCACCCCCCAGCAGTGCAGGGGCACCCTCCACCAGGCCCCAACTCATGTGTCACACCACCCCCACCCCCCAGCATCCAGGGGCACCCTGTACCAGGCCCCCACTCATGGCCCCTATCACCCCCACCCCCCAGCAGTGCAGCGGCAGCACCACCAGGCCCCCACTCATGTCCAACTCATGTCTCCCACCACCCCCACCCCCCAGCAGTGCAGAGGCACCCTCCACCAGGCCCCCACTCATGTCCCCCTGCACCCCCACCCACCAGCAGTGCAGGGGCAGCACCACCGGGCCCCACTCATGTCCAACTCATGTCTCCCACCACCCCCACCCCCCAGCAGTGCAGGGGCACCCTCCACCAGGCCCCCACTCATGTCACCCACCGCCCCCACCCCCCAGCATCCAGGGGCACCCTCCACCAGGCCCCCACTCATGTCTCCCACCACCCCCACCCCCCAGCATCCAGGGGCACCCTCCACCAGGCCCCCACTCATGTCCCCCTGCACCCCCACCCCCCAGCAGTGCAGGGGCACCCTCCACCAGGCCCCCACTCATGTCTCCCACCACCCCCACCCCCCAGCATCCAGGGGCACCCTCCACCAGACCCCCACTCATGGCTCCTATCACCCCCACCCCCCAGCAGTGCAGGGGCAGCACCACCAGGCTCCACTCATGTCCAACTCATGTCTCCCACCACCCCCACCCCCCAGCGGTGCAGGGGCACCCTCCACCAGGCCCCATTCATGTCCCCCTGCACCCCCCCCCCAGTGCAGGGGCAGCACCACCAGGGCCCACTCATGTCCAACTCATGTCTCCCACCCCCACACCCCCCAGCAGTGCAGGGGCACCCTCCACCAGGCCCCCACTCATGTCCAACTCATGTCTCCCACCACCCCCACCCTCCAGCAGTGCAGGGGCACCCTCCACCAGGCCCCCACTCATGTCCCCCTGCACCCCGACCCCCAGCAGTGCAGGGGCAGCACCACCAGGGCCCCACTCATGTCCAACTCATGTCTCCCACCACCCCCACCCCCCAGCAGTGCAGGGGCACCCTCCACCAGGCCCCCACTCATGTCCCCCTGCACCCCCACCCCCAGCATCCAGGGGCACCCTCCACCAGGCCCCCACTCATGGCCCCTATCACCCCCACCCCCCAGCAGTGCAGGGGCAGCACCACCAGGCCCCCACTCATGTCCAACTCATGTCTCCCACCACCCCCACCCCCCAGCAGTGCAGGCGCACCCTCCACCAGGCCCCCACTCATGTCTCCCACCACCCCCACCCCCCAGCATCCAGGGGCACCCTCCACCAGGCCCCCACTCATGGCCCCTATTACCCCCACCCCCCAGCAGTGCAGGGGCAGCACCACCAGGCCCCACTCATGTCCAACTCATGTCTCCCACCACCCCCACCCCCCAGCAGTGCAGGGGCACCCTCCACCAGGCCCCCACTCATGTCTCCCACCACCCCCACCCCCCAGCATCCAGGGGCACCCTCCACCAGGCCCCCACTCATGGCCCCTATTATCCCCACCCCCCAGCAGTGCAGGGGCAGCACTACCAGGCCCCCACTCATGTCCAACTCATGTCTCCCACCACCCCCACCCCCCAGCAGTGCAGGGGCACCCTCCACCAGGCCCCCACTCATGTCTCCCACCACCCCCACCCCCCAGCATCCAGGGGCACCCTCCACCAGGCCCCCACTCATGTCCCCTATCACCCCCACCCCCCAGCAGTGCAGGGGCACCCTCCACCAGGCCCCCACTCAGGTCCCCCTGCACCCAGGTCCTCACAATCCCCAATCATGTGCGTTATGGTCAGCCTCCACAGCCAAAAGGCCCTACCAAGTAACCCATTCAACCACATGGAAATGGAAATTACATGTTACACCCCCAATGTTCATAAAGCAAATGAACCCATGTCCGTCACACACAATGGTTGCAATTGAATGGGAAAACACCCAACATGACATGCATGAAACCAATGAGATGATACCACACAGTGAAGTATGAAAACAAAATGTATTAAAAAAAAATGTAATGCAAATGAAATGAAACAAACTACAATGGCAATGAAAAAAAGATAAGCTGCATGTCCGTCCAAAAAAATCAAAAATACAAATCCAAATCCAAAAAAATGTCGTCCAAAGTCACATTAAAAATAAAATCAATCAGAGAGAGAAAAATAAATGCAAAGACCATTGCTCCATGGTGAATAAATAAAAAAAAAATAACCAAACAATCCAGTGAAGAACTATGTACAAAACATCCAAGGGTCCATGAGCCCAACTGAACAAAGGAAACCTACAAAAAACCCTAACTAAAATGCAACTATATACAAAAAGTGGAGCAGTGTCCGTCGACTCCAAATCATAAGAAGAAACAAAGGAAACCTAAAACTAAAGAACTATATACAAAGGCGGCGGGCAAGTCCAGCGGCTCACTCCGTGGTGTTCCGGGCCAGGGCATCATCAAACTCCTCGTCTATGTCCCGGAGGCGGTCCTGTCCATGGCCCAGAGGGTCCGCAGGGACGTCGCCATCTGCTCCTCCAACCCCCTGCGGATTGCCTCGAGGCACTCGGCCCGCTTCAGGGCCCTCCGCATGGAGTTCTCTGCCCTGACCATCGTGAGCCGCACCTCTTCTGCCCGCTGCCGCTCCGCACCTATCTGCTGGCCCAACCGCAGCCACACGGAAGACACTTCCTGTCCTGGGTCCTCCTGCCCTCCGGCCGATGCCTGCCCCTCCGATGTTGATGGCCCCGAGCCATGATGCCTCCCACGTTGACTCTGCTGCTGCCTCCGACGCAACTGCCTCTGCCAGCACGACGGCATCCAGGCCGATGAAATCCACCGACGCCGTTGTGCACGTGCCCTGCCTGATGATGCCGGCACATCCTCCATCTGCTGGGGTACAGTTGCTGTGGTGTCCACCCCTGCTGGACCTCCGACTCCCGACTGTGGCAGGGATGGGATCCCCACCGAGCTGGCTGCATTGGTCAGGGCAGGTCCACAGGGGGCCCTGGTGGCATCTGGGATGGAAGACGGCAAGGAGAACGACCGGCGTATAGCATCCACAGAGGAGGAGAGGGCCGCCAGATTGGCCGACACATGCAGGAAACCCCCGAACATGGAAGATCCCAATTGGGCCACGTCGGCACGGTGCTCTTCGTGATGACGTGCGTGCTCCTCCCGGGAAGCATGCACGTCATCACGAATTGCACCCGCACGCATTGCGACCCCAATCAGGACCTTCTCCATACGGCCACGGGTCCCCTCGTCCGCAGGTGGAGGGGAGTCAGGTGACATGGACATCCCCTCTACCTGCGGACGGGCCTGGGACGGGGCATCCCTGCTGGTGCATGGTGGTGCACTCACAGGGTCAGGGACAGCGACATGCACAGGCCCCTCCACAGTGACCTGTGCTGCCTCCTGCCCCTGCCCCTGGACTGCACCACTTGCACCAGCAGGGATGCCCCCACCAGGCCCCATGTGTGCCTCAGTGGCGGCCTCCTCCTCCTCTGTGGAAACCACAAACCTGGATGGCTCCTCACCGTCTTCCGCCTTAGCAGGCCCCTGTGGGGGCTCACCCACCCCTTCCGCTGCAGCCGTGGGGGCATCCCCGCCGCCTTGCTCCACAGCGCCGTCTCCACCCTCTTCTTCACTAGCCGCTGCGTCGAGGGAGACATAGAACACAAGCATCAGGGTACTGTTCAATGGTCCCCTAGACAGGAAGCAATAGCAGATGAGTACCACTGTCAAAGTACACTTCCATCATGTCCCTCCACAACACATGGGTCAGTCCAGGCAAAACACACACAGTAACAGGCATGGTGCATGCCATGGACATTTCCATACATGTCCAATGGACTCTTGAAACATACAATGATATGGAACTCACATGCATCATGGGTCATGCCTATCACATGCACACACTACACCTCAGTCACATCCAACTGGCCTCATACACCCCAAACACAGCGGATACAAGGATAATTAGGCTGCATCAGTGAATCTGTGCATTGTCACACACATGTGTCATGCATCCATGGCATTCACAAGTCACACATACATGCATACATGGCCTATGTCACACATGCAGGCAAGTATCAGACAACCAGCACACCGCAACATGCCCTGTCTCACACAGCAATGCTTGGCCACTTACCGCTCAACTCCAGATGGGTCTCCCTCTCAAGGATCTGGGCGTGGAGCGATGGGCGTACGCGTTCCAGGACCCTCACCTGGATGGAACTCATGCGGCCCCGGCCCCCCTCCACGAGGCGCCGGGCCTTCACGAGGGTCCTGGACCTCAAGTCCTCCCAGCGCTTCTTGATCTTCTGGACGTCGCGGGTTGCCACCCCCTCCGCGTTGATGGCACCACACATTCGGCCCAGATCCTCTCCCGTCCTTCCTTGCTGGCGTGGGACGATCCAAAGAGGGCATCATACTGCCCCAGGACATGCTCCACCAGGACACCAACTTCGGTGGCAGTGAAGCTGGTGCCCCTCTGCCCCTCTGGCCTGGGGTTGCCACTGGTGCCAGATGTGGAAGTGCCCGACATGGCAACCCCAGAGGCAGGAGTGGGTGGGAAACTGGGTCCTGGGGCTGGGCTGTGGAGCGATTTTATCCCAGTCGGGAGTCTTCAGTTCATGCAGGGGTGGACACAGCAACTGGACCCCTGCAGATGGCTGATGTGCAGGCACCAAATGGCAGGGCACGGTGGCAGCAGGCAGGCAGGCAGCAGCAGCAGATGGCACGTGGGAGGCTGCTCGGGGCACTGGGGGGCAGTAATTCGGCCTTCTGGGCAGGAGCGTGGTCTTCCGTGTGTTTTCGCGTGGCCAGCTTGATACAGAGTGATTTGGCACATGAAAATCCTGCACGTCAGCGTGAAATTCGAGGAAAGGCCCTTAGCGCGTAAGCGCGTCAGCACGCATATGCGATTCTATTGGACCAAAGGCCCTCAGCGCGTAAGCGCGTCTGTGACGTGACCCGCACGGGTGTTTCCCTCATAACACGTGATGACGGAGCACACGTGGAAAGACTGCACGTCAGAGTGTCATCGCGTGTAATTGGACAGAAGTGCGCGTACACGCGATTGGCCTATGTACGTGTATTTCAGGGGTGCGCCGGCACTTACACACGCGAGCACATCAGCGCACGTGTATTCCGGGGTGCGCGGGAATTTCCACATGCTATTGGCCTGGGTACTGGATTTCAGGGGTGAGCGGGAAGTTTCACACGCGAGTACATCAGCGCACGTGTATTCCGGGGTGCGCAGGAATTTCCACACGCTATTGGCCTGGGTACTGGATTTCAGGGGTGCGCGGGAAGTTTCACACGCGAGTACATCAGCGCACGTGTATTCCGGGGTGCGCGGGAATTTCCACACGCTATTGGCCTGGGTACTGGATTTCAGGGGTGCGCGGGAAGTTTTGCACGCTGGCCTACAACACGTGCAAAGAAAAACGTACGCCAGTAGGAAGCAGGCATACGTCGACCCGCGACGCATAAATTTGCGCGCAAAAAAAAAACAAGCTCAGACGCCAGGATGAATATACCGTTCCTAGCAGCAGTGGCCGTGAGCTACCAAAGGAGGAGGAGGAGGATAGTCAGGGCCAGAATATTCACACCCAGAACCAGCCTTTTCGGGATGCCTGATGACCAGGTGTATGGGAGGTACAGGTTTCCACCACACATAATACTGGACCTGGTGAGTGAGTGGGAGGATGACCTCACATCACCCACCCAGTGCTCCCAAGCACTCAGCCCCCTGGAGAAGGTCCTCAATGTACTGTACTTCTTAGCCACTGGATCATTTCAGCGGACAAGTGCCATAGTGGGTGGGGTGTCACAGGCCACGCAGTCACGCTGCCTACACCAGGTCTTGAACATCATCACTGCACGCCCATCAGTCCGCAGGCACATATACCTGCCCAGAACACATGCAGAAAGGCATGCTGCCGCCCTGGATTTTTACGGTGTGGCACGATTCCCCAAAGTGCTAGGTGCCATCGACTGTACCCATGTGGCTCTACGTCCCCCCAGGGCATCTGAGCACATCTATAGGAACCGCAAGCACTGGCATTCCATCAACGTATGTAATGCCAAGGGAATCATCACCTCAGTATATGCCAACTATCCCGGGTCCACCCACGGCAGCTTCATTTACCGAATGTCCACCCTAAACCGGGACCTAGAAGCTGGGCGGCATGGCGATACATGGCTGCTTGGTGAGTATGAATGCCACTGCACATGCATGCATGTCAGATAGTGAGCAAGGTCACAACCCCACCAATGATACCAATCACCACCTCCACAGGGGACAGTGCCTACCCTCTCACTTCCCACATGATGATGCCAATTCAGAACCCCACCACTCCACCAGAGGTAAGATATAACACAGCCCACATTGCAACCCGGGGCATAGTGGAGCGCACATTCGGAGTGCTTAAGTCACGCTTTCGCTCCCTTGACCGTTCTGGCGGGCAGCTGTTATACGCTCCCCCAGTAGTCTGCAGGATCATATTGGCAGCATGTGTCCTGCACAACGTTGCAACACGCCGGGGCCTGCCTGTGGACATGGTGGTGCCCCCACATCCCCAACCACATGCACGCCCGCTGCACATGGGAGGGGAAAGGGCACGGGGGGAGGCAGCCCGTACACAGCTAGTGGCTAATTACTTCACATAGAAATCACACCCCTGTGGAGTGCACACTGCCCTGGCACATACCATCTGACAATCAATGATGACTCACCCTGACACTGATCCCGAATGTCTGGAGAATCAACCGTCAAAACCATATCAGCCTGAGATTGTTCACCTGGAAGTGTTACAATGTGTGCATCCCTACCTACACAGACACCACCAATGCAGTTTCGTGAAAAAACACATTCATGCAGCTAAAATGAATACCCACTTGCAAAATGCAACATGAGGACAGTGCCATGTCACCCAACCCATCCCCAGCACCGCCACACGACACACCGTGCCATGTCATGCTTTGTGCAGGTAAACAAAGTAATCCCCACAACATGACACAAGTGTCACAATGTACAGTGTCCCTAATTGAAACTCGCGACACCTGAAATGCTCACAATAATGCAGGACCAACAACACACTTGAGCAGGTATTTAGCAATAACACTTATCATCTACTGACCCTCAAAACTACCATTAACATGACATTACGAATGTAAGGAATTAGTAGTCTCACCACCTGGAAATGCCTGCACTCCCACCACTTCCAACTGTATGGTGTTGCCACCAGGTAGAGTTGTAGGTGCACTGCTGCCAACATGGACCCCATCTCCAAAGTAGAGGGCCTTGTGTAGACATGAGGAAAGGACCTGCAAATTAGGAGGTAGACACGGATGATGAGTTACACATCAATGCAACATGCAGTGTACAACACAACAGCAATATGCACTAGGAATGTATACACAGTATTGACTAGACTGCCCACACATGTAGTGGGAGTCCAATGTCACCATGTACGTCAATGTCACTTGGGCACACCCTTTGCAAGCCCATGGAAACGGGAAGCAGGAGGGGTGTGTGTGACATAAACCCAAGCATCTGAACCAAATACATGACAAGCCTGCATGTGCCCAGCCACAATGCAGCGTGTGCCCACGGGAGCCACACAAGGCAACACATTGTCCCAAAAAAAAAAAAAGTGTTAAAAAAAAAATCAAAAATGGCCATTAATGGGCCCGTGGGGGTTGGGGAGGCCACCCAGGAGGTCCGAGGACAGGGTGCACACCAAAACCCACCTGTGTGGATCTTGCGAAAAAAAAACACCTCCATGGGCTCATGGCACACAGGGCTACCCTATTGTGGGAGTATCACTGCTGTCGCTATTATCACCCTGTGCAGCTGCATCCGGAGGTGGTTGCACTAAGGGAGGCAGCCCACGCAAGGCCCTAGTCTGTTCCTCCATGGCTGCAAGCATGCGGGTGTGGTAGGTCTCGTTCTGGAGGATGAGTGTGCGGAGGTCCCCATGCAACAACTCACGGGATGCCCGGACCTCCGCCCTAGTTGCCTGCATCTCAGCTGAGAGCGTACGGGTGAGACGCTCCAGCTGCTGTTCTGTCCTTCGGTTTGTTGAAGCCTCAAGCTCAACAAGAGTCGTCCTGAGGTGAAGGAGTTCCAGCCTCAGGGCTTCCCTGTGGCCCTGGGACTCTATGGAGATGGCTTCCTGCAGAGTCGCCAGTGCCGCCCGCCTGTCCCTGTTGGACGCCAACATGTCCTCCCTGTGTGACTGACAGATGAAGTCGGTTGCCTGCTGTAGTTGCTCCATCAGCCTTTCGGGGGGGACAATGGAAGTGGCCACCCTATCCATGGCCTGAGCCATCATCTCTGATGATGCTGCCTGTTGGGTTGCCATACCGTAAATGGATTGCTCCCATGCGGTATTGCCAGGTGGCGTACGGCCACCACGTCGGCGGGCACCACACCTGCTGGGGCAAGGCGAACTGCGCCTTGCTGTGCTGGCACTGCCTGAGGCTGCAGGACTGCATTCCCCCTCTGATCTGCTGGCCCAGGAACAGGATCAGATGTCGCGGAGTGTGACCCTGCATCCGTAACCACCAAAGGCGTAGCTGCCAACACTGACATCCCCATTGAGGGGTCTGACCCTGGTGCATGTGGGTGGGACAGAACAGAATCCCTCCCAGGAACACTCACCTGCGACGGCACGTAGGTCTCATCATCCGAATCAACACCTGAGTACAGCTCGGGGGATGTGCAGCCAGAGACACCCCTTGAGAGCACGACCTGCAGCAGTTGTGGGTTCTCACCCACCACCACACCACGTCCCTCACTGGTGGTCGGTCGGCCCTCGGACCCCTCCTGGGTCTGCACCATCTCCACAACCCCAGCAGTATCAGGTGCGTCTTCCCCTGCAAAGACATAAAAGCAAACAAATGGAAACAGGCATTAGCACCATGGCACACAATGAGGGCTGAGAAGCAACAGAACCAGTACTTGATTGACACATGTCCCACATGACTAAAACCCTCCCATGCATGCACCCTCACTGAGTATGAAGGGTAGGCAAATGGCACACATTGATGACACCAAGATGGAAGATGAACACATTTGCTGCATGCTGCCTAGCAGTGGCATCACACATTGGCCTGTGATTGCCAGGTGAAATACACATGCCATCACACAGATGGCATGTACCATTGCTATTGAGTGAAGATGGAGAGGAGGGCAGCACTTATTCATTCAGTCCAGTTCCCTCATGTAATAGCTTTTCTAATTCAAACAGGTCTGATTTTTCACCTGGAGCTGCCAGTCCAAAATGGTCCGATGGCACAGGGACATGTCTAAACAAATGATATCCTGGTAACAAAGTCACTCCACTTTACCATAGCCATGTCAGACATGTGACTAGAGGACTGAGAAATGCCTAGTAAAAGTGGTGGAATGCAAACAATCTGCCTGAATGAACAGAGAAAAATAAGCAACAATGTTGATGCATGGTTGACACTTCAAGGGCAACTGGCGTGCTGTTGGGCTATATGTCTACTGTTGGCAGAAGGGATACTGCTATGGCCAAATGCTGCTGCGCAGAATGTATTGCATGAAGCACATGGGTGACCCAAACGACTCAGGCGTACACACCCTCACCTGGCACACAAACAGAAGCCCTCACACACACACCATGCACATGGATGACACACACATGCATGTGCACTCACCGAACAATGCCTCACAATCAGGCAGATCTCCCACACCTTGTATCTGTTCCTCCGTGACGTAGGTCCCAGCGACTGACTCATGTGGAGTGAGTTCCATGTCTTCTACTGGAGACCCACTTCCAGTCACTAGAGTTGCGGCATGACTTGAGGCCAGCTTATTCTTTGCCCTGCGCTTTAGGTCATTCCAGCGCTTATAGCAATCATTGGCTGTGCGCCTCACGATTCCAAAGGCACTTACGATGTCCGCAACGGTCTGCCAGTGTGCCTGGCGTTGTGCAGGTGTGGTCTTGGATCCTGCAACAATGACCATCTCGTTATCATGTGCGGACACATACTCGACAAGTGCATTCAGTTCGGCATCCGTGAAGCTGGGCTTCCTCGACGGGCCGGACTGTGTAGCCGTGTCTGGGGTATCAGCCTGTGCCGGACGAGCACTCTTCCTCTTCCGCTGAGTGTCCTACGCCGCTCTGGACACTAGGGGCAGGAGCCCTGGTGGACTCTGTATCAGGAGTGTGGGATTGCACACTCAGCATGGGAGTTGGTGCAGGCATTGGCTCAAGTGTAATGGTGTCAGGGGGAATGTCAGCAGGATGGACTAGGACCGACACTGTCCTGGCTGGGTGTGTGAGAGCTGGGGTGGATGGAGCCGCAGCTGCCCCCGCAGCCTCTCCACCCTGCCTACTTGGGGCAGCAGATGATCTTGCTGCCCCTGATCCACGTAGCCTGATGACATCAACGTGCACCGGCGCACGTGTCATAGGCCTGCTGACCTGGAAGTCAGCCATGGAGTCAGCCAGGTCTGGTGCCACAATGGGCTGGTCCAACAAGGGCTGAGCATGGATGGTGTCAGCCACATCAGCCTCAACCAGGGGGGGGGGGGATTATGGGTGCCCTTGACTGGTCCTCCACACATGGGGGGACAGGGTCACCCTGCAAGTAACGACCACGTCCCCTACCGGATCCACCACGGCCACCACTTGTGGCTCGTCCACCTTTGCCACCCTTACGGATTCCTCGCCTCCCAACCATAGCACTGATGTTAATGTGCGTATGGGAGTGGCTGTAAACTATTTTCCTGGGCAATTGGGGGTCAAAGGGGTCGGGTACCAGATGGTAATTGTACCCTAGTGCTCTAGCAAGGCTGAATGTGACCCCTGGGGAAAGATGACGGGTCACGCAACGCACAGGAAGCCCAAAAAAGGGAGATGACGTGCACGCAACCCCTCCTAGACCACGCGTGCGAAAAAAAAACCTGCACTACGCTGTGGCACCCAGTAACACAAGAATGAACGTATGCGTGTCACACGCAGCCTAGAATGACGTCTGAAGGGGTAGGCTACACACGGGGCAAGCACAGATGTTAGATACTTGCGTGACTCACCGTCTGCCAGGAAAAAGAGCGTGAGAAAAAAGAACGCGCGTGTGCGCGTTGGCAACACCCCCGCCAAAAGAAGAATTGTACGCTGTCTGAGGAGACAGGACAACAGTAGAAGGGAACGCTGTTTGAGGGAACAGGCCCAGGAAAACCAGAAAAAGAGAAAAAAGAGAAAAAGCTGTCAGAGGTAACAGGGAGTACGAACTTGAAACGCCGTGAAGTAAATCGCGTGTGAAACGACAAGAAGTACAGATTTCACCCACTCGCTCTCCACGAAAAGCACGTACAAGGAAATGGTGTTCTACACATACCTTTTATGCAGGGCCACACGTCCAGCGTCACTTACGCGGCGTGTACGCGCTAGGGCCATTTCCACCAATTACACGCTTTGTCACTTCTGCGTGTAGGGCCATTTCCACCAATTACACGCTTTGTCACTTCCGCGTGTACGCGCTAAGGCCATTTCCACCAATTACACGCTTTGACACTCGGACGTGTCTTTCATTTTTTTAACATGCAACATTTCCAACGTGTGCCCTATTCAACGTGCACGTGACTTCATAGACGCGCATACGCTGGTGGCCTTTGGGCCAATGAATGTACAGACGTGTGCTGACACGTTTACGTGCTAAGGGCCTTTCCTCGAATTACACGCAGACGTGTTGGATTTTCACGTGCAAAATCACTCCGTATCAAGCTGGCCACGCGTTCACACACGGAAGACCACGCTCCTGCCCAGAAGGCCGAATTACTGCCCCCCAGAGCCCTGAGCACGCTCCCACCTGCCATCTGCTGCTGCCTGACTGCCTGCTGCCCACGTGCCCTGCCATTTGCTGCCTGCACCTCAGCCAGGGGTGCTGTTGCTGTGACCACCCCTGCTGGAACCGAAGACTCCCGACAGCTTTTCCATCGCCCCACAGCCCAGCCCCAGGACCCAGATGCCCACCCACTCCTGCCTCTGGGGTTGCCATGTCAGGCACTGCAACATCTGGCACCAGTGGCAACCCCCGGCCAAGGAGGCAGAGGGGCACCAGCTTCACTGCCACCGAAGTTGGTGTCCTGTTGGAGCATGTCCTGGGGCAGTATGATTCCCTCTTCGGAAGGTTGCGCGCCGACAAGGAAGGACGGACTCGGATCTGGATGGACATCGTGACTTCCATCAACGCGGTGGAGGTGGCAGTCCGCGACTACGAACGTGTCAGGAAGCGCTGGGAGGACTTCAGGTCCAGGACCCTCAATAAGGCGCGGCGCCTCCTGAAGGCAGCGGATGCTAAGGGGCGCCGGGGCCACTTGTCGGAAGATCAGATGAGGGTCCTGGAACGCATATCCCCAGCGCTCCACATCCAAGTCCTTGAGAAGCAGACCCGTCTGGAGTCGAGCGGTAAGTGTACATGCATACTGATTGTAAGCTGTGCGTGTGGTGGTGTGCCAGGAGTGTGCAGGTTGAACATGTATTTTTATGTGGCCAAGTAGGAGGGGTGTACAGGGCTGTGAGGGTGACGCATGCGAGGGGTCTCATGTGTGACACATGGATGGTGCTTGTGTGTGTGGGCTTGCATCGCACAGGATGTGGAGGAATGATTGTCAGGTGTGACATGGATGTCGATCAAAACACTGCGACAGTTGGCGGAGGTGTACACATTCATGCAAGTTTGGTGGTGTGTGTGCATGTGTAGTGTACTCCCTATGTTGCATGTGATGTGTGGATGACCTTTGGGTGCTCATGCTGTTGTATGTGAATGGATGGTGCTGGCTGTTGCAATATGGCTGTGGTATGGCTCATGTGTGCAAGTTGAAATGACATGTGTGTTGGGGATTGTGATGCCATGTCTGAGGTTTACCAATGCCACTCATGTATAACTGTCATGTGTGTATGAGTCCATTTTACAGTGCCCTGATGCCTGTGTTTTCTTTCTCCCTGTCTGCAGCGTCAACTGATGAAGAGGGCGGAGAAGGTGCTGTGGAGCACAGCGGCAGGGGTCGCACCACCAGCCGGAGATGCAAGGCCCGGATCCCCTCCCAGGTTGTGATCTCGTCGGGGAGTGAGGAGTCCGGTGCCACGTCCCAGGCCGCAGCTGCCGAGGGGAGGTCCAAGAGGCGGAGGTTGCAGTTGGACTCCTCGGCAGCAGAAGGGGCAGCTGGGACCCCACAGGGCCCAACGGAGGAAGATGGCACGGAGTCATCCAGGTTGGTGGGGGGTTTGGTGGAGGAGGAGGCCGTGCAAGTGACAGTGGCGGGTTCTGGAGGTGGGGATTCCACTGGTGCTAGTGGTGCAGTGCAGGATCAGGGACAGGAGGCAGCACAGGCCGCGGCAGAGGTGCCTGTGTGCAATCCTGTCCCTGCTCCTGTCACTGCATCATCTTGCACCAGCGGGGATGCCTACCTCCAGACCCGTTCTCAGGGAGAGGATTGGCTTACAACACCTGGCCTTCCTCTCCCTGCGGATGTTGCTATCCTGCACCAGGTTGAGCCTGTCCAGGGTGGGGTGGCATTGCGTCAACGGGCCATGCGAGCTGACCTGCAGTCTTTTCATGATGAGTCTGCACGTCTTCTCGCATGGCTCGTTGACCGCGTTGACCCACTGGGACAGCTCACCAGGGCTGGATTCCTCCGTTTCCTGGACCTTGTTCCGACCCCCTTCTCCACAGAACCCCCTATGCCCCAGTCGTCCTCCATGCCATCTTCCCACCCATGTGCCTTGTGGAGCTGCCTCCAACCGTGCGGCCTGGCTGGTGGACAACAGATCCCTGCCACAGTCGGGAGTCGGACGTCCAGCAGGGGTGGCCACATCAATGACTGCACCCCAGCTGGAGGAGGATGTGCAGGCACCATCGGACAGGGCACATGGACAGCAGCAGTTGCAGCAGCAGGAGGCTGTAGGTGGGAGCCACGATAGCTCGGGGCCTTCAACATCGGAGGGGCAGGCATCGGCCGGAGGGCAGGAGGACCCTGGACAGGAAGTGTCTTCCGTGTGGCAGCGGTTGGGCCACGCCATAGATGCGGAGCGGCGGCGGGCAGAAGAGGCGCGGCTCACGATGGTCAGAGCGGAGAACTCCATGCGGAGGGCCCTGAGGCGGGCCGAGTGCCTCGAGGCAATCCGCAGGGAGTTGGACGTGAACATGTCGGCGTCCCTGCGGACCCTCGGGGCCATGGAACAGGACCGCCTCCGGGACATAGACGAGGAGTTCGATGATGCTCTGGCCCGGAACACCACTAAGTGAGCCGCTGGACTGGCCCGCCGCCATTGTATATAGTTATTTAGTGATAGGTTTCCTTTATAGTTTATTTTTATTTGGAGTCGACGGACACTGCTCCACCTTTTGTATATAGTTCGATTTTTGGTAGGTTTCATTTCTTCTCTTGGGATGATGGACCCTGAATACTTTGTACATAGTTGGACTTTGGATTTGGATATTTTTTTTACTATGAATATTTTTTCCCATGGAGCAATGGTTTTCTATTTCTTTTTTCCCTTCATTTCCTTTTCATGGACTTGAACTTTGGAAAAAACATTTTTGGATTATCATTTATTAATTTTAATTTGAAAAGGGACAGCCAGCTTAATTTTGTTATTTTTTTGCTTGTGTATTTTGTTTAATTTTGATTGCCATTGCTGTTGTTTTTAATACATTATTTGGATTTTTTCATTCTTCAATGTGTGGTTTCTTCTCATTGTTTTCATGCATGTCATGATATGGGTTTTCAGGTTCACTTGCAACCATTGTGTGTGTGTGAGACACATGTGTTGATTTACATTGTTTCCATTGGAGTAGTATCATGGGCACATGTAATACTTGGTTGTGTCTTTGGGCTTTGGTGGCTGGCCATGAGGCACATGCTTGAGGATTGTCAGGGCCTGTGGGCAGGGGGACATGAGTGGGGGCCTGGCGGAGGCTGCCCATTGTGGCTGGGGGGTGGGGGGTGATAGACACGGGTGGGAGCCTGGTGGAGGGTGCCCCTGCACTGCTGGGGGGTGGGGGTGGGTGGGAGACATGGGTGGGGGCCTGGTGGGGGCTGCCCATGGTGGCTGGGGGGTGGGGGTGGTGGGAGACATGAGTGGGGGCCTGGTGGAGGCTGCCCCACAGTGCTGGGGTGTGGGGGTGGTGGTAGACATGGGTGGGAGCCTGGTTGGGGCTGCCCATGGTGGCTGGGGGGTGGGGGTGATAGGGGACATGAGTGGGGGCCTGGTGGAGGGTGCCCCACACTGCTGGGGGGGTGGGGGTGGTGGGAGACATGAGTGGGGGCCTGGCGGAGGCTGCCCATGGTGGGTGGGGGTGGGGGTGGTGGGAGACATGGGTGGGGGCCTGGTGGAGGGTGCTCCACACTGCTGGGGGGGGTGGGGGTGGTGGGAGACATGAGTGGGGGCCTGGTGGGGGCTGCCCCACAGTGCTGGGGGGTGGGGGTGGTGGTAGACATGGGTGGGAGCCTGGTGGAGGGTGCCCCTGCACTGCTGGGGGGTGGGGGTGGGTGGGAGACATGAGTGGGGGCCTGGTGGAGGCTGCCCCACAGTGCTGGGGGGTGGGGGTGGTGGTAGACATGGGTGGGAGCCTGGTGGGGGCTGCCCATGGAGGCTGGGGGGTGGGGGTGGTGGTAGACATGAGTGGGGGCCTGGTGGAGGCTGCCCCACAGTGCTGGGGGGTGGGGGTGTTGGTAGACATGGGTGGGAGCCTGGTTGGGGCTGCCCATGGTGGCTGGGGGGTGGGGGTGATAGGGGACATGAGTGGGGGCCTGGTGGAGGGTGCCCCACACTGCTGGGGGGGTGGGGGTGGGAGACATGAGCAGGTGTGCAGGGTAGTCCCCTGTTTTGTGGGCTGCCTGCAGGGGCCATGGAGGGTGTACAGGAAACACCTGTGAGGACCCACCCAGCCTAATCGCGTGTGTAACTTCCCGCGCACCCCTGTAATACACGTACCCAGCCAAATCGTGTGTGATAATTCCCTCGCACCCCTGTAATACACGTACCCAGACAAATTGCGTGTGATTATTCCCGCGTACCCCTGTAATACACGTACCCAGCCAAATCGCGTGTGACAATTCCCGCGTACCCCTGTAATACACATACCCTGGCTAATCGCGTGTAAAACTTCACGCGTACCCCTGTCATACACGTACCCAGCCAAATCGCATGTGATAATTCCCGCGTGCCCCTGTAATACACGTACCCTGGCTAATCGCGTGTAAAACTTCACGCGTACCCCTGTCATACACGTACCCTGGCTAATCGCATGTAATACTTCCCGCGTACCCCTGATATGAACGTTACCCGCTTTGCGTTCCTTGTTTGGCAGCCCTGTAAACTGGTCCAGGGTTAGCGCAGCCCTTTGCGATGAGTTAGCGATTTTGATGGCTTTTCCTTGCGCGAGGGCATTCTTGGGGGCGTTACTGGCGCTGCTGCAGGGTCGCTGCGATACTCTGCGCCACGGCTGGTTTGGGAGCTTGAAATCCATGAATACACTGTGCACGGAAATCGGTTTTGGCACACGCGCCTGGCGCAGACAATCGCACGCGGACACTCTGCGCCAGCCGCTTGCGACACTTTTCTGCGAAATTCTATGAATTACCCTGTAAATCGTCCTGAGTATTTTGATGACGATATGGCCCAGGTGCCTGTCCCATTGTGGACTACAGGCCCCTATGACGTAGGCCTCTTGAAGGGGGTTGGGCAAGTGAAGATTAAACTAAAACCAGGAGCAATTTTACCCAAAGCTCGAAAATATCCCATGTCCAGACAGGCAGATGAAGGGATTTGTAAGACCATTTCTGCAATGATGGAACAGGGCATCTTAGTGACATCAGAGTCGTCATGCAATACAGCAGTTTTTCCAATCAAAAAATCAAAGCGAGGGTTTTGGCATTTAATCCAGGATTTACACCCAATAAATGATATTGTTGCGGCCGTGTTCCCTCTGGTCCCTAACCCGGCTTCAATTCTATGTAATATACCCGTTGAGGCAAAATATTTCACAGTGATTGACTTACAAAATGAATTTTTCACAATCCCCGTTTCACCATAACTCACAAGATCTGACGTCATTCACATTCAGACAGATGTGTCTGAAAAGCACAAGGCTGCCACAGGGGTACTGTGAGTCTCCTTCCATTTTCAACAGAGTCCTGCAGATGGACTTGAGCAACATTGCATTATAAAGTGTCGTCCTGCAGTACGTGGATGACATCTTAATTTGCAGGACAACAGAAGAGCAATGCAGGCACAATTCTATTCTTCTACTGCCTATACTGGCTGAGAAAGGATGTAAGGTTGACAAAGGAAAATTACAATATTGTCAACAAGAAGTGCTTTACATAGGCCAAATGATCTCACATGAGGGAAAGAAAGTGACCCCAGAAAGGGCTGAAGCCATATTGAACACGGCTAAGCTGCACACGATAAAGCAGGTGCAAAGCTTTTTAGGTCTATGCAACTATGTCAGGGCATGGGTCTTCGATTACAGGTCTTACACTAAGCCTTTACTCGAGGCCCTAAAGAAGGCCCAAGTGACGAAAGAACAGATCGAATGGCCTGAGACCATGGAGAAAGGGTTTGCTGAACTCAAAAGAGCTGTCTGCACAGCACCAGTCTTAGGGATCCCTATTTATGCAGAGGAATTTTACGTGTTTTCACACACCAATGGCGAAGTCATGAGGCAGTGCTAGCACAAAAAACCTTGTTTGGAAAAACCCCTGGCATATTACAGTGGGAATCTGGGCCCAGTAATGAGAGGCCACTTCCCATTAGAACAAAGTTTAGCTGCCGGAGGGTTCGCCATAAAGAAAGCTACAACCATCGTAATGGGATGCTCAATGACGTTGTACGTCGAGCACTCGCTATTTGCCATTCTAGAGAAACCAGAGGGCACATTGACATCTCAGAGAGCTTCTGCTTATGAAGTAATCATGTCAAATCCATCGATTAAGATAGTCCAATGTAAGATAGTGAACCAAGCTATGTTTATACTGGAGCCAGTCACTGAAGGAGAGCCAATACAATATTGACGGGTCTTCAAGGATCAACCAAACTGATGGGCAAAGATACACAGGCATCGCTGTGATGAAGCACACAGCAAATGGAGAATTTCAAGTGCACAATTACCATCTCATTATTCAGCACAGGCTGCAGAATTATTGGCATTGATACTCACCATTGAGAATCACGAAGACCAGGAAGTAAGGGAATACAGTGACTCCGCGTATGTGACGTCGACAGTGCACGCAGCTATAGCACGCTGGAAAAGGAGGGGCTATCTCCGAGCAAATGGCATGCCAGTGCAGCACGCAGCCTTATTGGACAGGCTGATCAAGGCACTACAGCTCCCAGTGGGCATAGCGGTCGTGTAATGTGCCGCCCACACGAAAGGGACAGATTCTATCTCACGCGGAAATCAAGCAGCAGACTCAGAGGCCAAACGAATGGCATCCAAAGATGAGATGATCATGGAAGTGGAAGTCATCCCTATCAATAAAAGGATGATGGTGGCACGAACTACGCCTGAAAGGTATAGCGATTTGGGGCAAACACAACTAATGGAACTCCAAGGGGAGGCACCACAGGAAGTGAAGAACCTGTGGAAAGGTTGAGGGTGTTCTTTAAACCCCTCTGACAGCTTGCGGCGACAAGACAGCACTGGTAAACCAGTAATTTCTGTGGCCCTATTAAAAATAGTGCTGGAGCAGTTGCATTACCCAGCTCATATGAATAAAGACAATCTAGCAGCAACGCTCGCGGAAGACTGGTTCATACCGAATTTAGCAGAGCATGATGGGGGTCTGCGAAGTCATGAGATCAGATAATGGACCTCATTTTGTCAATGCAGTGTTCGAGCAGATTAGTTTGTTGCTTGCTATAAAGCACAAGTTCTCATTGGCGTATCATCCACAAGGAAATGGGCTCTGTGAGAAGCTGTTAAAGGAAAGGATAGCCAAGTTGAAGCTTACTCTAAAGAAGGGATGGTTGCACTGTCTTCCACTGGCATTGTATGCTCTTCGGATCCAACCCGGCTCCGACCATCATCTTACGCCACACAGGAAGAAGAATGAGAACTCCCCTGATGCCCCGAGATAGAGATAGATGTGATGCCCAGTTAACAGGAGAGTCTGAAATGCAAAACTCCCTGAACTGCATGACATCTTGCCTTACTGTAATTTCAGACCAGCTGCAGTGAAGATGGAAAGGGTGCAGTGCAGCACAGAACACAGGAGACACTGCAACAGACTCAGTTCAAGGTCTACGTGTTCCACTCGCCTTCCCTGGAGACTCTGTCCTTGTGAAAAACCGTACAAGGAAAAGGTGGGACAAGCCAAGATTCAACAGTCCTTTTATTGTGGAGGACTGCACTCCATCCGCAGTGAAGCTAAAAGGCAGGATGGCTTGGATTTTTCTCGGTGATATCAAACCCTACATTGGAGAAGGCCCCCTGCCTGCACCCCAATGAGAGGAATCGATGAGCGATGGGGAAGAAACACAGCACGTGCAGACGCGATCCATGACGAGGAAGAAGAACGCATGACCAGCGAACCATGGACAAGGAACATTTTTGCAAGTTGTGGCTTAAATTTGACACTTCCTCTAAGCAAAAAAGGGGATAGGACATAAGAGGGGACACTCTGTGCATCCTAGTTGCAGGGTGAAGAAGAAAATTGCCCGTATAAGCCACAACACAAGCTGTTGATTCAAACTTTGGACTGAGGCCTACTTGAGCCTTAATGAGAAAAGAAGATACCACATTTTTGACCAAGGACATTTATATTGGAAGAGAATACAGTATCCTGACTCGTTCCACACCGGAACCCTATTCAGAACCAGTTATGGTCCCACAGTAGTAACATCACAAAGACGTAATCACCTACTTTGACTTAGTGCTAAAGTCATAACCGTCATTGGCAGGAAGGCTCAGCAGTGTCACTGACTTTTTACAAGATCCTGGAAACAAAAAGATAATAAGAGAACTGCTCACTGTCATAGCTGAACGATTTGTCTTACTCCCTGAGTACAGTGAGGAAGAACCAAATGATCCCAACACAGGCGGAAATAGATGAGCTCATCAACACACTGTTTTTTCGCATAATCGAAGATTGTCCAACTCTCATTGGGAGAACAACAGACACACTCGCATTTCTTCGAGATCCAGCAAATACAGAACATTTGAGCCATCTCTTAAATAAGATAATCATTCTGGTTGCACTCCATACGACCGGACAGTGCAGACATTGTTTACATCAAGGAAAGAACATATAATCCTGAACCTCAGCAAGACAGGACAGAAGCCACAGATTGGCACACAATGTACTCTTTCGCCTAGTCACTGACTTTCCAGAGCTAGTGGGGAGACTTATCGATGTTGACGTCCTCACGTTCATCAGAGATCCAGCTAATGTCCCACAGATGGGAATGCTCCTGCATGGAATCATACTCCAAGTGGAACTTTCCAACCATCAGAGAGACTATCTAAGGAGATTTGAAGAAAGCCTTCCGCCGAGGGACAGATTGAGGGAGCAGAGTCAACAACTTCATTTGTTATATTTATTGTCATTCTTTCCCTATTTCTTCATACTTATCAGTGTCCAACATGTCCTCAGGACTGAAGCAGATTCGAGGAGTGGACTGGGAGCTTACTTACTTTGAACACGCACAGAAAAGGAACTCACTGAAGTGTTATTTTATTTGATTTTTTCCATAGTCTAGCAAAGGAACTACATCCTGAAATAAGAGACAATTTGCCAGTCACAAGAAGGGGGACACTTTTGAAGCACCTGACACACTTAAACACAGAACTTGAAAGACGATATTGGGTGGAGGAATAATAACATTTGACATTTGTTAAGTGATTGAGATGGGTGTCCAGAGCAGCAAACTGGTCCTCCCACAAGCAGAGAGGCACCCCCGCTTCTCTGGAAGAAAATGCTGTCGCCTAACGTATAGAACCATAATGTACTTATGCATCACATTTATCATTATTTTACTGTCATTAACGATCAGAACTGCATTCTTTATTGGTGAACGAAGCGTTCCAATTTCAGTGCACCCACCTGATGATACATGTATGAAACCCACAAAAGCACCCAGACCTTATATAGTCATTCCAGTCCCTAGAAGATCTGACGGAGGAGTGAATGAACTTGAAATGAATGTAATTAGCAATGATACACACACACTTGAGGTAACAAATTAAAAGAAAAGCCAGAGACAGGGTTGGCACGAGATGAATGAAGTGAAATCACTGACAACTACACACACACAAGCACTGAATGCACATGAAACAGGCCTAGTATCAATGACTGCAGAACCACAAACCGATCCAGCAGAGAAGGAGATACTGCCTGCCATAAAAACCTACACAACAGATGATGTGAGAAAACAAGAAGAATTAAGAGAAAAAGCAACAGAATTAGTCATTTTATAAACTCTTGAGAAAACAAAAGCAAACTCAGAGAAACTCTCTCCACAGACACAACTGATAGTAGACTCATTGTTCCCTTCCATAGCCAGAGCAAGGAAACTACACGAGGAACTGAAAAACAAAACTGCAGAGACTTTGTTGCCAAGCATATATGTTCCCACACAAGGGAAAAGTACCAGTTCTACAGTATAACCATACACCGGGCCAGTGTCAGGCTGGTTGGCATGGAAATTTGCAACCAGCAGGGGAAAGATGTATGAAGAGAAGGAAAGAGCTGCCAGACTCTTGTCCACTCAAAGGGTGCAGATGAGGAAGCCTGCACCCTGGACCAGAATACCTGAGAATCCTCCAGCAAGGAAAAGCCATACCGATGCTTTCAGGGATGTAGTCATAGCCAACTACAGGAAAACATTAAGAATCAAAGGAAGCATGCATGAAGGTGACAATGAGCTAAACAACTAACTGTATAGCACAGCATATCTAGGTAACAACATTTGGTACCAGCACATGAAGGAGGTTGGAAGACGAAATTCAGAAGGATAATGCTTTGTTTGTGTACTCCTACCATACAGCATGGGGAAGTCCAAGATCTTCGTGGCTGTAGAAATTGATCTCCCAACAGCACACTGTCTATCACACATAGAAATGTGCAAGGCCAGGGGCCAGTTCATGGGATGTTACACCTCATTGATATGGGCAACGGAAACAGCTTATCCCGATGAAGATGATTATGTCCAGGACATTAAGACAAGGAACAGAGCTCATACTAGGAATCATGTGATCAGGTACGAGAAGCTTGGAGTTAAAGGAGCAGGAATAAGATGGGAAGTAAACCCGAGACTAAATGTCCAAGGGAAAACTCCAGAAGAGGCTCAAATTTGGGAAAACAGAGGCCAAATACAGATTTGGGGAACAGTGCTTTCACCAGACAGATGGGAAAAAGGAGCAGTGATCTGCAGAGGATGGATGGTCCTTGGAGTCTGCAAGGAAGCAATTGAAAACTTACAAAGACTGTGCAAGCCATTATGGCCGAAACTTGCAAAACTGCTGACATGGGTCGAAGACAGAGGAGGACCCTTGTAGATAGTGCCCCTAGAAAGCCCAAAATTGTTCTTCAGTAACAATGGCACAAGAAAGATGGGAGAGAATCAGAACTGTGAACGAATATTTGATGCCCTAGGAATGCTACGTGGAACTGCAGTGATTAATGATCATTATTGGGAATGCAGATCCAAAGCATACATCTGACTGCCAAAAAACTGGTGAGGCACATGCACAATAGTGAACGTCCATGTCCCAGCATTGGTGATCCCGAAGAGTGACCTGAACATTGACAGTTTCCCGAAAGCAGATGCTCACCTGAGGAAGAAGAGATCTGTGGAAATGACAACCCGAATGAAGAGAGAGAATTACTTCTCTGCCAAATCAGAAGAAGCCTTTCATGCAATTCCATATGAACAGAGGCTGTTCAGCCTCACCTCATCAGTGTTCGGAACGATTTTCAGGCCAAGATTTCAGGTTGGAGCAAATACTAAATGGTTGCAGATAACCAGATGGGAGTTACTGCAGACTATCAACACAACCATAAAAGGATTTAATGTGATTAAAGAAGAATTAAGAGCCATCCAACTGATGACCCCCAGAACAGATATGTGCTTGACATGATGACAGCTATGGATGGAGGAGTTTGTGCAAACATTGGAGAATCATGTTGCACATTCATACCATCTAACGACGAGGAAAATAGAACCTTAACTGAAGCCATAGGTATGCTGACAAAATTACAGAACCAAATGATTGATGAAACCAACAAAGTTGATGATGACAGCTGGTTCAGATCACTGTTTTCTTGGGTTCCACAATGGATTGAAGATGCATTCAAGTTTCTGGGAGCCCTGCTAGTGATGATATTACTAGGATTTTGTGTTATCAAGATAATAATCTCGCAATGCCAGAAAACTGCAAAGAAAGCCATAGGATGAAGATCATGGTTGAAGTCAAGCCAGGATGGAAGCCCAAAGATCTAACTGATGACAAAATAAGAGACATGGAATAAAGATGAACATGTAAGGACAACAGGAAGCCTAAGCGGAGTAATAAAGATATAGCTATAGACTCCATGTCTGTCTACAAGAAGTAATCTTTGCCCCTGCATCGAATGCCAACCCTACACTATCAGTCCCTCACCCACCTGTGCCTCCTCCCACTTGTTCCACTCCACCAGAATGCTCTTTCTCTGACCATCAAAGCCGTCTCCTCAGTGGAACTATCAAAAACGATGCTCAAACTCCACTCAACCTGGTAGAAATGGAAGGAACTTCACATTCCCCATCCAAGCTCACCACCCAGGCCAACTCTCTTGCATTCCGCCCACAGGACTCTCTATGTAAGTTGGAAATATGTAAACGCTGGTCACAGGCCATCAATTCTAAAGATGTATAATGTCCTCCAGTACCTGTCCCTTGTTACTTTTCTTACTCCCTCACCACTCAGTATTAGACAGTCAGTTCAACAATGCTTATATCGAAGGGCACATCGGTTTGAAATGACACATTGCTCATAAATAAATACACATTCAAATAAAGAAACTGTTGGTGCTGTGAGGATGTGAATTTCCACATTCTATACAATAGAACATATTCTCAGAGGACATGGAGGCCCCTTCCTGAGCAGTAGAACAGTTAAGGTATACAATGCCCATTTCAGCACTACACTGCAGTACAATTTGGAATGATGATGATGTTTTGGGATGCATTTTCATAGGTTTAAATGTAGTGGCAATCCACATAAGGTTAAGGAGTTAATTGATTCTTGCATTGTTCGGCATACATTGGAATGTAATGCTAATTTTACAGATTGTGTCAAAGTAATAATCTTGATAGGAAACTTGATGGGTCCCCATCAATCTCACTGCACCTCACTTTCGATAATTACTCCTATCTTTTGGTGACTTTTCAACTGATGTTTTGCCAACCAAATCAAAAATTTACCTCCCAGAAATTATTTTAATCACCCTGAGAAGAGTATTGCAGATGCATTAAGCAGGATTGGGAGGACATTGGAGCAGTAGAGACCAGTTGCATGCAGTGTTTTTTCAATCACACAAATTCCTTTGTAAAAGCACTTTCACTGCAGTTGCACTGGCACTAATGTAATTGTACAGTTGACACATAGTGATAATATGTAAACTCCTGTCATGCACCCTGACACAACACCAATATGTAGGTACTACACTTCACACAGGCTAGTGAGTTGATATGTATGCTAGACATGAAAAATAGAAATAGCCTACAACTGTGACATGACTGTGAATTGTTTGATTCAAATGGCAATTTCACATGACAAATAGTCAGTTTAAGACATTTTGCAAATAGACATTTTTAGTTTTTAGTTTTTGTAATTATTAAAGTTTTGCATGGTTACATAAACCTTTTAACACTCACACTCACACTCACATTGATTTACAATATATAAACATAAACCTGAAACAATTCATATACTATGACAATGCCAATCTCAAAATGTATTCTTATATAAAACATGGCATTATTAATAAACAAGCATAACAATTCATACATTTCCACTGTCCACTATCATATCACTCAATATCTTTTCTATCTTCAACCAAATATGGCATATGGTAACATGTAGTATTGTGCTGTTCCCTGAGAATAACAATTTTTCAATTGATATCTCAGATTCAAGTAGCCCCTGTTATGGAGATCATACAAACCAGGGCACTCTATCAATAAATGTCTCTCAGTTGCGACCTCTTTTTGTCAAATACAGCACAATCGAGTGTGATGGGGAACCGCTAGGCAAGCACCTGTTTTAGAATATGTAGGGAATATGTGTAATACATTTTCTCACTTTGTTATTATACAGATTCTTTAGGTAAAGACGAGGAATCTCAACAGGGAAACTCTGCATCACATAGAGATGGATTTCTTTCTTTTTTTAGAGTATAGTAACATTATTGTTCCTATCCTGTATTTTTGCCTATGTCTTTATCTTCTTCTCGACTAGAGACATATTGTCCTCTTTGGTATAATCGAAACCTATTAATTCAAAAATTATCTTTTTTCCACTCTTTTAGGTCCCAGGCTTTGTGTAATAAGCAGAACGAAATTTGGCAGCATTGTATGTTTGTCAGTTTGTAATAAAATGTTAATTAAAAATATTTCTGATAAAATTTGGTTTGTTGTGATCAACGATGTGAGGCCAAGCTTACATCTTACTGCCTCGATAGGAGCAGAGTTTCCCAGACCTAATATTCTGCACCACAGTTTACTTTCCAGCTTTCTTAACAACTTACTTTCCTGGTTAGTAAATATTAATAGATTATATAAAATGCTTGGGACCAGACTCGTATTATATCATTTAAAAAAATCTTCAATTGACAAACCACCCTTAGTTCTTACAAAATCCTGTATTGCGCTAAACTTTTTTTCAGTTTTTGAACAGACAAACAACTCTTTTACTCTTAGTACCTCAGTAACTAACAGCCCCAGGTACATATAGTAGTTATCAGTCTGGATAGTCGTGTTCTCTGGCTTCCAAACATACTTTTTCCTCTTCCGCTTTTTAGTGGCACGTTTTCAGAATCTTTGTTTTCTGATAATTAATGATCAGGTCATTCTGAAGGTGGTAGACTCCTTTGGAGGCCTATTTCACTTCCATCTAATAATAAGGTGTCATCCGCATAAGGCAGCCAAGCTATAACATACTGGTCTATGTGCGGTGGAAATTCTTGAACCCCTCCAGGGCTGTCCCCACACCCGCCTTATAAGGATTATATAAAATGGGTGCTAAAGGGCAGCCTTGCTTTAGGCCAGAGTTGGTTTCTATCTTTTTAGATTTTAGCCCATCTTGAGTTAATCGCAACTGAACTGAGGTCTCTGAATAAAGAGCTTTGACAAAATGGAGGATCATAGGATTCAAGTTCAATTTTTCTGTTTTCTCCACTGTAACTCCCTATCTACTGTATCAAATGCCACCTTGTAATCCGCAAATGAGATAAATGAGGTGGCATCCCTAGTCATCAGGGTGGTACGGATCAAAATTTAAAGTTAAAGTGGTCATACCTTTTCTGAAGCCAGATTGTTGGTTCCCCAGCAATTTGTTGTTTTGTGTCCAAGCATTTGTTTCAAATAACTGCAACTGTGCAAACAGTTTAGAGGTAGGCTCTACCATTGCAAGTCATCTGTAATTCTGGGGATTATCTCTAGACCCCTTTTTAATAATGGGGATGAAGATAGATACATTCCAACTATTGGGGACACAACCCATCTCTCTGAGGGTCAGAAAAGATTTGTTAAGCCTAATGGCCCAATTGTCAATATCTTTATTATTAAATTTGAAATCCCATCCGGACCTGAACACAAGATAGTTTTATCATTTCTATCAGATGGGTTAAGTTTGAAACAGAAGTAGATAGTTCTTCTTCTTCCAAAGGATAAAGCAAACATGCCTCATTCTTTGAAGTATTTTGGGCTATATAGTACAGCTTTGTAATATGTTCTACCCATACTCTCTTCGCAATTGGCATAACTTCTTTTTTCCCTGTGTTCACTTGAGATTGAGTTCTATAAAAATTCCAAAAGATGTGGGTATCCGTATGCCTGAGCACATTGTGTAGTTGAAACCACTGGCAAGTATCAACCAAGACCTTGTAGCGTTTCACATCATTTTTGAAGGATGTTTTTAATTTCTTTATAATCATTAATTGATGTTGGGAATTTTCCCCTTCCTTCTGAATTTTCTTTAATTCAGATTTCAGTGTTTTTTCATATTGCCTATATTTATATCATATGAAGCATTTGTTTTGTCTTATATCCAATGCATATTTTCTATATAATCTACCCATATGTGCTTTAACTGCTACAAGGGAGGTTTCATATGTAACTACATCAAGGTGCTCTAGGTCAGGCCTCTTGCCCAACTCTCTAAGCAATAGGGAGTTAAATCCTTCCATGTTCCTCTCTGTCCAGCAAATTTTATTTCTTGCATTATTAACATTGATGTCCCCAACTATTTCATATTTTCATTGTCATTTGGTGGCTTCTAATGTAAACTGCAGTACCCCTTGGTCACTTACAACCGGGGGGATAATGTGCAGGTTTCTCATAAAGTCAAACACTAAATCAGGGAGAAGTATATAATCCAGCCATGAAGAAGAAACCACCTACATGAAACTGAAAAAGACTTCTCTTCTCAACATACAGCTGTGAAAGGCAAAATGTGTGTATAAGCCTTCTCCCCAAACCCCCCTTAGTTTCCTTGTGCCCTAGATGGTCAATAGCACATGCACCTGATCTATCAGTGGCAATATTAATCTCACTCATCTCTGCCTTTGTATAATTATCAAATCTCTTTTAGTGCATATCTCCCATAATGATGAATAATACTTTGGGATTTCCCTTAGACTATTCTCGAATAATTCTCTTCAGTTCTTTAATGAGCTCCAACGTTAACATCTCACCTGGGGGTTATAGGTGTAAATCAGTAAAATCTGCTGTTGTGTTCCTGTCACTTTTAACATGATTGAAACTGACAGGATATATTACTGAATTTCTTTGATTTAAAACTCAACTGATGGGATCTGATTGCTGACCCCCAATATCAGCCCTCCAAAAGATCTGCCTCACATATTACACATTGTAATTCTTTGACTTATTTGGTATCAAGCTAGAAAAGATTTGTGGAATAGCCAGGTTTCCTGTAGAACAAAATCCGGGGTTTCTAGAAGGTAGGCTAAACCAATGGGATTAGCCGAAAATGATTTGAAACCTCTCGTTTTTCAGGATATACATTTGGTCCGTCTACTTATCCCATTATTTGGTCAAGAAACATCACTTACGACATCTTCATTAGGGCTGATGTTTTCTAAATTAGGAGTCTAAACATTGGGGCTCGTTCCAAGTCAAGTGTTCCAGTAAGAAAGTGCCAGCATGCGAGTAAACCAGCACTTTGTCTGACTACGGGAGTGCCAGTGGGGCACCTGGGTCGCCTCCAGCTAAATGGAACTTGGGGAATTGCTGCAGGTGAGTATTATCGCATCTCTTGAAGCAACACATTTTAATGTCATCAAAGCCTGATGTTGGCTAGAATCCAGTTTTTTTGAATGAAAATATGTTCTTATCTTTCATATTCTCCCAAGTGGTGATATTTAACTTATTCGCCTGACCTGTTTAAACTGAAATAATACTGGGATTTCTGTGACCCAGCAAAGTCCATTCATGGAGTCCCTACGGGACTCCATGAATGGAGATTTACACCGCTCCGTCGGCACCCATAATCTGGCGGCAATGTTTCCAGACCAGGTGCCGGAAACGGTAACAGCCTTTGCTGGTATCCCGGCATCTCTACTGCCAGGATACCAGCAAGGTTGTAAAGAGGCCCTCTATTTCTTAATGCATTTGAAATTGTGTTAACCATTAGTTCCAAATCATTCTATTTATGATCCTGTTCAATTTGCTTTGCAATCTGTATGGGTTTATCTTTTTTGTTTTCCTTTAGTCTCCTCCACTCTTGAAAACACACATCCCATTTCAAGAAAATTAGTGGTACATGCTAATATAAGTTCGGATACAATGGGAGAAACCAAATTAATGATTGCCCAGTTTTTTTCTATGGTTGTACTGGGTATTTCAATTAAAGCAATTTTGCTATATCAAATCATATCCAAGTTCGAGGACTGGTGTATTAGTTCCAATATATTTGATATATTTTAAAATGTACTGTTTACTGCTGCATATGGGTCGAAAACTTTCATTTTCTTTGTGAGATTAGCTTTTGGTCTAAATAGAGCAAATGGTGCCTCCCTTTGTGTCAAGGCCTCCATCTGGTAAGGATGTTTCAATACAATGGGCTCTTGCAGATTTCCAGTTTCAGGCCTCCCCGATAAAAGAATAGGACCAGCAATCTTTCTGTCATTCAAGGAGGAGACTTTAGTGGAACAAATGGGTGCTTTCAATAATTGTGTATTTCTGTAATGGGTGCTGTTTTTCAGTCGATAAATTCACTAACTCAAAGTGGTTTGAGCTCTCTTTGCAATTAACCATTTTAGCTGCTAGACATTGTGACCCTTCAGAGCCCGCCCATGTTGGGCTGTTTTTTAGTCAGGTGTTTCTTCATGTGTATGTATTTTTTCCCTTTTTTTCTGCTCTCAGACCAACGTTCATTGGACTTTTCCTATCGTCAATATCTGATGGCAAATCGAAATTGTCAACCAATAAATAGTTCTGCACAATGTTTATCTCTTTCAAAACTCATTGCCACTTTTCCACATTTCTTTCCAGGTTTCTCACAACCTGCTTTGTCGCTATGCTTGGGCCAGAATCTTGAGAGAAAACCACATCCACCCATTTCTTCAAACCTTCCTTCAGGATTTGTTGATCTTTATACATGACATTGCACATAGTAAAAAAAGCTTTTTAAAATTCTTAACTATTCGTATGCTTCTGTTCCTCATCCCCCGATGAGTTAGAGATTGAAAATTCTGAATTTTTACCAGAGATGAGGCGTGCACACTTGCCGTAATCTTGGCCAAATCTGTAGCAGGTACACTGTCATGCCATTTGAATAAGTTGACTGTGGTTTAAATTATTCTCATTGGTTTTGAGGCCCAAGCATACATTTAAAAGGGAATATCAATTGGGTCTGAGTTGGAAGAATCACCAACATTCACAATGCCCTCCAAAGACGTGTGGCTTTCTACTGTCGAAGTCACCATCACTTGGGCCGGGACCTTTGGCTTCAGAAAGGAGGTTTTTTTTTCTTTGCCAAACTCAGGCTGGCCCCTTTTCTTCCACACTGTGCTAATAATCCCAACTGCTGCCCCCTTTGTGAGGGCCTTCCTCTACTTCGTACTAAGGAGAGTTTTTAGCTTAGAGCCAGTTAGTACTTTTTTGCATGCTGCCATGACCACACTTCATAGCAAATAGACATTTAGGATGAAATATTATAGTTGTAAACCCAAATATGTCTGTACTGTGAGAGGTTATGGGTATTCAGGAGAGTGCAGTCTCGATTACCATTCGATAATTATGATTATTGTCATATCAAAAAATGTAGCTTTGATTGGTCTACAGGAAAACAGAGAATGTTCTTTTTCCTGACTGTTAAATTAAGCTAAAAAGGTGCCTGTTATTCAGACAAGAACACCATGAAATAGCCCATAAATACCTTCTTTTCTTTCACGAGGAGGTCAGGGAGATCCCTGATTAAAACTGGTGAACAGACGTGTAGCTGTTGAGGCCAGATGTGTGGCAAATATGAGGAAACAATGAAAATATGCGTTCTTTGCAAAGGATGAAACCCACTTGTGTGCATACCATTGAGTTACTGCTTAGTTTGATATCAGATGCGATGCTAAAATCTGCAACTTGGCCTGTTACTTAAGCATCCGTTAAATACAGGGAATTATGTTGTGCTGCAGATGGGAGAAGACTTGTGCCTGTAGAATTAAGATTGCAATGGTGCTGGTCATAAATGTATATGCCTGAGAAGGATATAAGGAAAACGTGTAGAATGTGTATTTTTTATATAATTCTTACTGAGTTTTTGTTTATATAGACACATTTGATGTCTTTGCTTTGCTGGGTCACAGAAATCCCAGTATTATTTCAATTTAAACAGGTCAGGCGATTAAGTTAAATATCACCACTTGGGAGAATATGAAAGATAAGAACATATTTTCATTAAAAAAAAACTGGATTCTAGCCAACATCAGGCTCTGATGATATTAAAATGTGTTGCTTCAAGAGATGCGGTAATACTCACCTGCAGCAATTCCCCAAGTTGAAGGCAGGTCTGAAATAGGTTAAAGGTTAAACATGCCAATGAAATGATGTCCATTCCAACAGCAAGTTAGTAGTTAGAGGTTGAAGAATATTCCCCAGAGTGAAATAACCAATAATAGCTTACTAAAGTGGGAGGGATTATCAAACTATTTAAGGACTACACCAATCGGAAAAAGTACAGGCAGAATAAAAGAGACAGGCAGGCATGGAACGAGAGGGAAAGAAAAGCAATAGAGCCACACAAGGACTTGAGGAAAAAAGCACAGATTGGAATAGAAAGGGGGTTATTCTAGCACTTACAATCTGAGCCAGACCTTAGAAGTGTGGAAGACGCAGAGGTCCTGGTTTAAAGCTTATCCAAATCCCTGATGAGTTCCACTCTAGGAGGAAGCAGCACAATAGCATACCAGAAAAGATGGAAGCAGCCTACTCTACGGAATCCCCATAGATTCATCACCCTGTGCTGAACCCCACTCTTAACTACTTCCATCTGTTTTCAACTACAGCCAATACAATGAAATTAAAGTGATACCATTTCAGTGCAATCATATAGTATATCCCTCTAGAACCTAAAAACAAACTGTAGGGTGGTGTTACCTCTGCTGTTTCCAATGAAAAACCTCATTCCCCAACGTTATTGCAGAAGGCAAGGGTCTAATGTTCTGTTACTTCTTTATGCATCTCTTTTCCAAGATTGATAGTGGATTTGCAAATACTAATGCCTTATAAGAATCTTAGTAGAACACATGTCCCTAATGAACATCTCTTATCATAGCGCTTGGAGAACATTGTATTTTAGGAGCAGAAGCATACATCTAGGATTTTAATCATGTTCATGACATACTTATGCCAATCCTTCCTTTTTAGGCAAACACGGCACAAAGTCAGTTTTGCCTGGACAGCATTCGTAATCCCTGTAGTATGTTTTGATTGATACAATCACTTTTTCAGGGTTTAAGATTTCCTGTGAGCCTAATTGGTATTGGTATTGATATGATCTTTTCCAACCTTTGGATATGAGGGAAAATAGGTGATAAAAGATCCTCTGATAAAGGTGATTTCATCCTTTTATGCCCCAAACCATGTAGACGTGTGAAGGATATTTTCATCTGAATGTTTCCTACCACCAGGCATTAGTAGTGAATTTGGTGTGATTTGTTATTTTGCAACATCAAGACATGCTTGACAACATGACCAAACTTGGATCGTTTTGCTGGAGATTTACTAACAGATTAAGAGTAGTTTAATAGTTGTGTTAGTCACCAATTCATGGATTCTAAATGATTCCACTGTGATTTTAGATGAATTACCATGGGCAACAAATTCCACATTCTGTAATGCCTCCAGCTTACCACTTAACATTTTGGTGGAGCACAAGAATGGCAGTAAAGTGGTGGTAATATAATTACCCTAAAATTTACCACCACTTTTTCCCACACTGTCAAAGTCTCAATGAGCTCCAATGTTGCCAAATCTTAAGGGTGTTACTGAAAAAATTAGATACATAAGAATACAAATATATCTAAATGATATAACAAAAAATGTAGGGGCTGATTCATGGAATTTGTGCACCGAAAAACGGGGATTTGTGCGCCATTCTGCCCGCAAATCCCTGTTTAACAAATGGGGATTTGCAGGCAGAATGGCACACAAATCCCCGTTATCCAGCGCACAAATTCCATGAATCAGCCTCGTAGTTTGTTTGATCATGATAAAGAAGCATTGAATGGGTTACATTAGTGTAACCTATTTTTTAACCAATGGAACAGGGAAAGCAAAAGTAACATACATCTGTAAATTACTGTTTTCATCAAGAATTGTTTGACAATGTTATATAGCTGATACATATTTCTGTGGCCATTGATACATCCTCTTTATGATCGAATGTGTTTGTATAATGTGTTGGTTTACAACCCAAATGAGAGAGACAGCGTGCTTCTCTTCCTCGGATTTGTGATCTTTTTCAAGAGTGAGTGTCTGCACTTCAAACTATGTTTTGATTTGTCACACGTTGGTTTTTGTAAGATTACAAAACATGCCCACTTGTATGTTCATCTAATATGTCAGTCCAGTATACGCATGTATGCCACATTCTGACTGGATATGTAGTAACGGCTGCTAATTGCCTGCCATTTAAAAGGTGCTTTAGACAGAGATATTCTGCATTGTGATACTCCTTTTACTGTTACTAGCATCTTGTAAAATACAAGGATGTAGGTTTGCTCCACCTATTTTTATTATTAATTACATTTGGTAAGGATGTATATTCTTTGTAATGTGGAATATTGCTAAAGGACTTGTTTCTGAGTGCGCAGAATGTTGACCTATGTGTATTTCTGGTGTATTCTTACCATTCATATTGCTTGAATTAGAGAAGTCTGTGTGTCATGGCAACTGCTTTCCTGCAGAATATAGCTGTTTGGTATTGCCACAGTTCTGTCTTGCAAATGCATGCAAATATATTTAATTCCTTCTTGTACTTCAGTCTGTTTTCTTTTCATCACATTCCAATTGCATCTATCTGCTGGGTCACTTGTATTTCTTTGACGGTATTGTTGCTTCCAAAAAGTATTTTGGTGCCATTCTACATCCTCATTGAGGCCTTCAATGTACATTATCATAAAAATAAGATCCTAATATTTTTTGCTGAGTATTTTATTTCATAAGCATTGATTTTTACTAATTCTGGCCCCTTTATTTCCTTGACAACATGATCAGCTTCTATGAAGTGTTGTGCCAGGGATGGCTGTAACTTGATTATTTATGCAACGTCTATGTTCTTAGATTCTGAGTTTCATATTTTAAATGGCTTTCCCTGTGTCAATTCTGTCACTGCAGTATCTGATTACAAAACCATCATATCCAATGAGCAATTTTAGTAGGTTTTTTGCATCCAGTTTGCTGAGTCCAATGTCAACTTTAGTTGCCTGGGCTGTATAGGGCCATACTGCTCTTTTTCCTTATAGTTGAGATTCTGTTATGGATGATGTGCCCCATAGTTCAGTATAGGGTCCTCAATTTGTGTGCATGAATTTCCCTTCAATGTCACTTTGTATGATTGTGTCAATTGAAATGTTTCTGTAGTGAATGCTGTTGAACACAAAGTTAGAAAGGTATAACATATTTTTTATTATTGTTCTGTTTCACAATTTTCTCTAGATTTGGTAATCTTCTTACACGACAAAGACAGGACTAGCATTTATGGTCAGGCCTGCCACATATATAGCAATATGATTTCTTAATTCAAGTGGAGCTGGTCTAACTGGTAGTGCCAGTGCTTGGGATCTTGCCTTTCTCAGACTTATTATTGGGATATTTCAGTTTCTTCACTGCTTTTTTGTGGGCAGTAATAACCGTTGTGTATCAGTGTTCCATCTGCTGCTGTGAGGTGAAGATTTTTGTTTCAGTATGAGCCTTTTTGATAATAGGTGGCTATGGTGAGTTCAAAATCCAGGGTGACATGAAGATGTTGGTGTGCCTATCTATGCAATAGAAAAGCTAGGGAATTGATCAACTGTTAATAAATAATGTCCTTAAGCATATTTCCAGGATTAGATGTCAGCAACCATTAATTGGCCATATCTTTAAAGTTGTATGCCATTTTGCTTGATGTCTCAATAGTCAAACCCAATTTGCTCCAATGTATCCCTTTTGATGTTTAGCTAGCTGGTGTCTCCTGGAAGATGTGCACTTTAATGTGCCAGCTTGACCTCACTTTTCAACAGGAGTCCCACATATTTTCCCAGTCTTTCTTCTGGCAATGTGGTGTTTCATGGTACCTTTTCAAAGTTTGTTAAAAATGCATCACGGTCCAGTACACTGGAATATGCTTTTGCTGCCACAAGTGTTTCTTTTAGCAGCAGTCGTGATTCTGAATGCTTTTATAGGCTGTGAAATGTTTCTCACCCAGGGCTTTTGTGGAATTTTTCAACTGTACTTACCTTAAAGGGAGTGATTGTAGGAGAGCTACTTTCTCTTTTAAGATTGGTGGGCCTAGAAATTCTACAAGTCAAGATCTTTAGATCCTGCCTCCCCTCAGAGATGTTTTTGATGTCCCGAAAGAGGCCTTCAGTAATCCCTCCTACCTGTTTTTATCCAATAGGGTGTTTGCTCTACAGGGTTTGGAAGGACCAGTCCTCTTTCCTCCCCACTACTGGAAATACTCTGCACACAGAATCAGTATTTCCAGAGCATTGCCTTTGTGATACTTTCATTTTTCTGCATGGCATGGGGTTTAGTACTCTGATCCCACTTTTGACTCTATGATGACACCAACTGTAATGTAAAATATAAAATACTTTAAATAATTTTCTGCTTCAAATTCTCTATAGGTTGCGTCGACTTCACAGCACACCTTACTTCTCAATACTTGCCAGAGTTAGTCAATCTTCACACACTTTATTAGCAAATTGTTGGACCACATAGTTTTTTTGTATGGATGTTCAATATGGAAGTTCGCCAATGTTGTTTGCTCTTTAAGTTAACTACACGATTCCTTCGGTCCAAATGAACTACTGGTTTGCTTGACAGTAGTGGCAAAGACCATAACTCTCTATATGTAGTGCCTGCTTGACAGAATAATCTCTGTCAGTGTTCCTGCACTTATTTAGTGAAAGTGGTTGGCGTTCAATACTCCTGTGTATTGATTTGTGTTTTTGTCAGTCACTCTGCACTATGTTTAAATACCACATCAATTAAACAACATTTCTTTGGTTAACCTGATTCTAATACTGCCTCTGCACACATTTGTTAGTTACTCAAAAGAAAATCCCTATGTCATTTTATCAATGATGATTTCTAGATATTTTTAGATTTTTAAATGTTTACTGGGGGATACAATTGAGAGGCACCAACATAGTATGAAAAACTATCCCATAAACTGAAAATCAGCTGCCATGTTTTATCTCAGTAACTAGCCAAAAGAGTAGAACATACAGGGCACAATGTAAAGATTAACCTTTTTAGTTATGTTATGTTATGTTACTTTGCATTTATATAGCGCCTTATGTACCATTGGTATAGTCTCAAGGCGCTGGTAGGTTGAACACTCTCAGGAACGGAAGTTCAAGTCAGTAGAGAGAGTATAAAGAGTCAAAGGTGCGTGTGAGCACCGTATATGTGTGCAGCTGGTGTGGCATTCGTATTTGTGCTATAGCTGCTTCTTAGAATTAGGTGTGGTGGTCGGGAGATCAGGAGTATGTGTTCGTTCTGGCAGGTTTATCCAGATTGATTCTGGCTGCGTTAGGCCTGAGGAGAACGCCTGCCTGGGGGGTGTGTAACCAGCAGTGTTTAGTTAGAGTGATGTAGAGTATGAGGCGGATGTTGGTATGAGAACAGCTATACCGAATGGTGTCACAGTATCTCTGTGTTCTAGTTGAGTGGTGGTGTAAAGAAGAGAGTAGGCGTGGTGATGTGATATGATTGTTTATGTGCTCTATCAAACGTTCTATGTACTCTAAACCATTCCATGTATGCCGTATACTTCTATGCACTCCAATCTGTTCCACGTACTCCAATCTGTTCCACACACTCCAATCCAATCCACGTACACAAGTCCGTCCCACGCACTCCAATCCGTTCCATGCACTCCAATCCATTCTATGCACTCCATTCTGTTCTATGCACTTCAGTCTGTTCTATGCACTTCAGTCTGTTCTATGAACTCCAACCCGTTCCACGCTCTCAAATTCGTTTCATGCCCTTTAGTCTGTTCCATCCATTCCGACCCGGTCGGTGTATTCCAAGTGGATTTATGCACTCCATCCACATAGTTCACCCGTACCTTTCACATATTATATCAGTACTTTCCACATACTTCATTTGTTCCATCCACATACGTCACCCAGTCTATCTACATACGTCACACGGTCTATCCACATACGTCATCTGGTCTATCCACATAAGGCATCCGTTCCATCCACATGCATCACTCATTCTATCCACATACTTCCATCATTCGCTCATTCATCTGCTCTACGTGCTCATCTGCTCTAGGCGCTCGCCTGCATTAGGCGCTCATCAGCTCGACGCATTCATCCGCTAGAAGCACTTGTTCTTTCTGTTCACTCACCCGCTCTACTCACTCACCCGCTCTACTCACTCACCCATGCTACTCACTCAACTGCTCTACGCACTCACCTGCTCTACGCACTCACCCGCTCTATGCACTCACCCGCTCTACGCACTCACCCGCTCTACGCACTCACCCGCTCTGCGCACCCATCCACTCTGCGCACCCATTTGTCCATTATGCACGCTCGTCCGCTCTGCAAATTCGTCTGCTCTGCAAATTCGTCCATTCTGCATATTAGTCAGTTCTGCACATGGTCCGCTCTGCACACCGATACGCTCCGTGCACCTGTCTGCTCCTCACACTCATCCGCTATTACGCACTCATCCGCTCTTACGCACTTGTCCGCTCTTATGCACTCATCCGCTCTTATGCACTCGTCCGCTCTTACGCACTTATCTGCTCTATGCACCCATCCGCTCTATGCATCCATCAGCTCCACGCACTCAGCCGCTCCACGCACTCATCTGTTCCACGCACTCATCCGCTCTATGCACTCGTCCTTTCCGCGCATTCATCTGCTATTTGCTCTATGCACTCCTGCAGGGTTACACACTCCTCCGCTCATACGCATCCATCTATTCTACACGCTCATCCACTCTATAAAGTCGTCTGCTCTACACACTCTTCCGCTCAACGCAATCGCCCGCTCTATGTATTCATCCGTTCTAGACACCCTTCTGCTCAATGCATTTGTCCGCTCTACACACTCATCCGCTCTACACACCCATCCGTTCTACACACTCCTGCGATCTACGTAGTCATTCGCTCTACACACTCATCCAATCTACATAATCATCCGATCTACACACTCATCCGAATCTGCACACTCATCCGATCTACTCACTCGTCCGCTCAGCGGAGTCATCTGGTCCACACACTTCAACCATTCCACCGATTTGTCCACTCTACTCGCTTTGTTTATTCATCATGCATTATCGGTTCAGGCCATGTGTGTGCTCTCTATCTGTGTCATGCACTGCACCGGTCTCATGTACTTGAATCGTCTATTCTGGACTTTCCATTTATGCCATTCACTCATACATTCCAAGTCATCTGTCTGTGTACTCATCAGTCTCCTGTATTCATCTTTCCATTGTCTTCTCTTTATTCCTTTTGGTCATTTTGTTCATTTGTCCATTGCAATCATTACACCTATTTTAATAGTTTAAACCGCAATTACTGTTTTCGTACGGTTTATTCTTTTTATCCTTTTCACTGTTTGTCCTTTTAGTTTACATTAGCGGTTATTAGTTGTCGATTTCTCGCTCGGATCTTGCTGTTGTATTGTTATTTGTCTTTTTGTTATACAAGATCAGTAGTTTGTTGGGTTGGTGTAATTGCGATGCTGTTTTTCAGTTCGAGTTAGTTTCAGTACACGGTTGGGTTTTAGGGGAAGAGCCAAGTTTTCAGTAATTTGCGGAAAGACATTAGATCTTCAGTTAGGCGGATGTGGGGTGGGAGTGCAATCCACAACGTGGGGGCCAAGGCTGAGAATGATGATCCGCCTAACCTGACTGAGTATGTTTAGGTATGACTAGGAGGCAGGCTGAGCTAGATCTTAGAGTATGTGGAGGTTGATAGGGTTTTAACTTGTCTTGAAGATATTGAGGTCCGGTTTTGTGCAGGACTCAGTGAGAAATGCATAAGGTTCCGGGCCACCGGAAGCCAGTGCAGAGTTTTGAGGACTGGGGAGATGTGGTCTCTCAGGCCAAGCACTAGTAGTAGTTTGGCTGCCGCATTTTGTGCTCTTTGTAGTTTATTCAGTTGGTAAGCGTGGAGGTAGAGTGGGTTAGCATAGTCCAGTCTTGATATAACAATTGATTGACCCCAGAGAGTCTGTTGGGAAAGGAGAGATATGGAAAGATGCGTCTAAGAGTTTTAAGGTGGTAGTGGCAGGACTTTGAGATGTTGTTGACTTGGCGCGAGAGTGTTAGGTCAGAGTCAAGGGTGCAACCAAGGTTCTTTACTGACTTAGAGGGAGTCGGTGAATTGCCCATGACAGATGGCCAGGGTAGTGGGTGTGGAAGAAGTTCAGAGTTGCCATATATCATGATTTCAGTTTTGGAGGGGTTTAGCAAGAGGTGGTTTCGGGTCATCCAGAGCTCAATGTCGAGGAGGCAGGAAGCGAGGTCAGGTCGGCAGTTGGGATTTGAGTTCAGGAGTTTTAGAATTAGTTGGGTGTCATCAGTGTAGTTGTAACACAGGTTGTTGTGAGAGCGAATTATTGGTGGGAGGGTGATTAAGTATAGATTGAACAGGAGGGCAGATAGGCATGCTCCTTGTGGGACTCCCGTGTCGACTGGTTGGGCTTGGGAGGAGTAGGTGGAGAGTAGCGTTATTTGGTATCTATCTTTGAGGAACAAAACTATCCACTTTAGAGCGGTTCCACAAATTCCTAGAGAGTGGAGGTGGTCAAGGAGGATTGAGTGATTAATTGTATCGAAGGCGGCTGATAGGTCGAGAAGGATTAATGCAGTGCATCCTGCGGCGTCTGCCATGATTTTAAGGTCATCCCAGATTGAGGTTAGGGTGGTTTCAGTTCCGTGTCGGGCTCTGAAACCTGATTGAGCCGGGTCTAGGAGATTGTTGGCTTCGACAAAGGCATTTAGTTGGGCGCAGGTGGTTCGGTCTATGAGTTTGGCAAGGAACCTTGTGTTTGAGATCGGGCGTTAGTTTTTGGGCTTGAGAGGGTTGAGGGAAGGTTTTTTTAATAGAGGTTTGACGTGAACTGTTTTGAATGCGTCGGGAAAAATTCTCAAGGCAAGAGAGTCATTTATGATGGTTCTTGCGTGTTCTCCTGCACAGGTAGATGCGAAAATTTCTTTAAGGGTTGTGGCCGGGCAGGGGTCCAGCAGGGAGCCGGATGGCTTGCGGGCAGAGAGGAATTTGAGAAATTGGTCAGCTGATATTCGACTAAAGGAGTCGAACGTTGGTTGGCTAGTGGTCCCTGGCGGTGGGATGGCTGGTATGGACAGTGGGTTGCCTGGTGGGTATAGGAGAGCGAGTTTGTTGGTTAGAGCATTCGATCTTTCGAGATCTGTGGTGTAAAAGTGGAGAGAGAGTGAGTCGCACAGTGCTTGAGAGGGGGTCGACGCGGTGGTGGTGCATGATGGATTGGAAGTTCTTTGCTGGGGTTTTTACAGTTTATAATTCAGAAGTTGTAATGGGATTTTTTTGCTTTCCGCATTTCGGCTTTGTACTGATAGAGGTGCCAGGCTTAGGTGGATCGGTTCAGGAGAGTTTTGTCTTTCCGCCATTTGTGTTCTAGGTATTTGTAAAGTTGTTTACTGGCTTTCAACTCAGGTGTGAACCATCTGGGAAAGTGGCCACAGCGGGCTGATTGTTTGCAGGTGGGTGTGAGTCGTGTTAGAGAGGTATTGAGCCAAGAGTCAAAGGCGTCGGGTTTCAGTTGATTATTGAGTGGGCAGGTAGGCGGGAAAGACTGGAGGAGTGTGTCGGCTAGGTCAGGAAGGATTATTAGTTTCTCTCAGCATTTGCGTATCGTTGGAGGTTCATGTTCGGGTTCGGGGGGTTGGGAGAGTGAATGGTGAAAGAAAGAATTAAATGATCGGACCAGATGATTGGGGTTGGGGGGTTTAGATGTATCCAGTTGTGGAAGCTGAAGATGGCATCAAGAGTGTGTCCTTTATGGTGGGTTGGGCCGTTGAATTGGGGTTGGAGGTTAATTGCGTCTAAGCCGTCAACAAGAGAGTGTGTCATAGGGTTGTTGGGAATGTCGATCCATATGTTGAAATCTCCCAGGAGGGTGAGGTTGGGATGGTTTAGTTGGAGTGTGGCAATAGAGTCTCAGAAGTTGTTTGAGAATTGTCTGTCATAGCCAGGGGGTCTGTAAATTATTAGGAAGCTGTAGGAGAACGAAGGGGAAAGTGATAGTTTAACTAGGAGTGATTTGCAGGCGGGAATGGAAGGTTAGCTGTCGATGATTGAGGCGTGGAAGTGAGATTTGAAGGCGAAAGCTATTCCTCCTCCTTTAGAAGGACGGTTCAGTGGGATGAGGTAGTAGTCGGGGGGAAGGCTTCGTTGGCGATAGGTGCGAAGTCGTCAGAGAACCAGGTTTCAGTGATGAAGACCAGGTCTGGTTTGTCAGAGGCGAGGAGGTCAAAGATGCTGTGTCTGTTTTTTGCTACAGATCGGGCATTAAATAGGATGCAGTTCACTTTGGTAGAAGAGGTTGATGTCGGAGTTGCAGAGATGGGTGGAGGGGGGAGGAGGTGCAGAGAGGAGAGCGAGAGGGGTGGGGTGGTTGATGGTCGATGGTCGATGGGAAGAGTGGGCGGGCGGAGAAGTTGGGGAGTTTTGGGTGGGCATGGATGGATGTGTGTGTTGGGATGTTGCGGTTTGGGCCGGGGGACCTGAAGGTGGGGTGTGTTGTGTTAAGAGTTTCAGCAGTGGTTGGTGAGAAATCGAGGGAGAGTGGTTTCAAGTAGGGCGTTGAGTGGGGTGAGGGTGATGAAGGGGGGAGGAGGTGTTAGGTTGAGACAGGGGAGGCGATGAGTGCTGAGAGATTGAGAGATTGAGGGGGACCAGGTACGTTTCCTCTTTAGTGTCTTAGTTGCGATTGGTGTGTGCAAGAGGGTAAGGAGGTCGGAGGGGGAGAGCGATGAAGCTTTCGTTCTTGCTAGGGCTAGGCATGCAGTTTTTAGGGAGGGGAAAGAGTGTGGTCATTGCGGGATGGAGGTGGGAGTTGGTAGGAGGAACGCGGGGTGCATGATTGCTGGGCGGGGTGTACTTGGGAGGCTTGTGGGGGGGCATGTATGATCGCGGTAGGCTGATCGGTGGGGTTCATAAGAGTAGTGTTCTTAGGGTGGATGGCACGCCATCGTGCTCCTCTGGCTTGGTGTTTGGTAAGGGGGTTTGAGGGGGATGGGGTGGAGGGTGGGATGATTTGGGGAGGGGGGAACAGGCAGTAGGGTTGGCTGGAAGGGGTGGTGGTGCCCGGTGGTCGTTTGCGGTAGATTTTAGTGGAATGGGAGCACTCATGGTTAGGATTTCTACTTCTAAATTCTACTTTTCACAGACAGGAAATTAGCTGCACTTCAAAATTCAATTTTGCACAGAGAGGATATTAGGCATACTTCTAAAGGCAACCAGGGGATGCTACTAGCACCCTTCTAAATGTAACTTTGCACAGACAGGATATTAGGCACACTTTAAACTCAACTTTGCACAGACCGGATAATGGCCACACTTTTAAATTCAATTTTGCCCAGCAAGGATATTAGGCAGGCTTCTAAAAGGCAACCAGGTGACGCTACTAGGCACACTTCTAAATGTAACTTTGCACAGATAGGATATGAGGCACACTTTAAACTCAACTTTGCACAGACTGGATAATGGGCACACTTTTAAATTCAATTTTGCACAGTGAGGATATTAGGCAGACCTCTAAAGGCAACCATGGGATGCTACTAGGCACACTTCTAAATGTAACTTTGCACATACAGGATATTAGGCCCACTTCTAGATTCAACTTTCCACAGACAGGATATTAGGCCCACTACTAGATTCAACTTTCCACAGACGGGATATTAGGCCCACTTCAAGATTCAACTTTCCACAGACAGGATATTGGGCACACTTGTAAGGACAATTATTGGATGCTAATAGGCTCTTTCTAAAATCAACTTTGCACAGAGAGGATAATGGCACACTTCCAAATACAACTTTGCACAGAGCGGATATTGGGCACACTTCTAAAGACAACCAGGTGACGCGACTAGGCACACTTCTAAATGTAACTTTGCACAGTATAGGATGATTATATGCTAATGTGAAGGCATATGGTCTTCATATTGATCTTATTAATAACTTTACATGGAGAGTGTTTTTTTGTACAGCAAGCCTCAGAGGATATCTCATATGAAAAAAGGGAGGACCATCAAAGATAATCCTCTAGCAAAGTTGTTGCCGTGCCTAGAATCATAGCCTTCCATCCCGCCAAAAGTGTCTAAATGATTCCAATGTCATTGAAAAATAATGATCATGCCTTCCTAAAGTGCTTAGAAGTCTACACCAAGACCCAAATCACCATGTAATGTATCTCCAGACAACAATGCTAGTTATGCCTTATGCAATGTTCATGTGCAATACTTTTTTGTATAGTAATTAATATCAGATATATTTTAAAATGTAAATGTTGATGAACCTTTAAACCCATAAGTGCTAAGGGTGTATATTTATGTCCATTTTTGGGGTTCATAAATGCACGGAAAGTAAGGAATATTAATTAGAAATTATAATTTTAAGATAAAAAATATCACTGTTACAATAGTCAATACAACTGTTGTACGGAAAGGTGATGGGTATTGCAGTAATACTGTGAGTGGGGACAATCAGCATGTTAAGCTGCTTTTCTGGGAAGATAGATCAGTCAGGTTAACTCTTCTTCCATCAATCTGTATGCAACTGATAGTCAAAGGTTCACATTTTAGCAATACGGATTCAGTCATTCAACATTTCTAGTTTATTTTCTTTATTTTTTTACGTAGCAACATTGAGGTGAATAATAATGACCTATATTCTTAATGTACTCAAAGGGACATCAAAATCTATAAAATGTCTTATGTTGCTATTTTTCTTTTTCTTTTTCTTTTTCTTAAAAAGAGATATAGAAATATGGCAGGTGAAACACTGCGGAGTCACCCTACAGATGCAGCCATGTATTCATGTTAATGTTATTTAAACATCTTGCATGAGTTTGGGGATGCTTGGGAAACTCAGACTGTTTGGTGATATTGATTGTAGAGGAACAGAACTGAGTTTGGCTATTTATAGGTAACTCCCTGCTTCCTTTGCGGTTTGGGTTGGCTGCAGGAGGGTGAACAGGGCTGAACCACACTTCAAGGATCAAGAGGATGTTTAAAATGTAATTCATTGTGATGTCTGTGTTACATTTCTTGTTGGAGAAAAGTTTCTCTGGAGTTTGCATTTTAGTTATGGAACCCTTCTGTTCAGTAAGACAATCTGTATGTTGGGTTGTGTAACTGAATACACGTTTCATTATCCTTTTATTTTGAGAAAATGTACTTTGTTGTCTGTTTCTTTTACTTAGAGGAAACCTTGCTCCTTTTATATATTTTGCAAATCTTCAATTGTATGGTTTTTTTTTCCTATTCAGTTAAACCATGCATATTTTAATTACAGAAACCATATTTTGTTGTGTTATTTGTTGTTAGCGAAATTGATCTGCAAGAAAGTGTTAAAGCAAGTGCCTCTCCTGTTCTGTACAGTGCATTGTAACAATATCTTATTTTCTCACCTCATTGGCCATATTCATGTTTGGAGTCGTTTTCATCTTAATGTGGTGGGGCAAAAAAAGATACTCAAATGTGTTCAGAGGGTTCCAACATTGTATGTGTTGAACATCTTAGATGATTGATAATAGTAGACCAACCAGCTGAGAAAAATCGAAATCCTCACAATGATCTTGTTTTCCTTCATACTGGACAGACTCGTATCCTACACTTAGTAAGGGACATCCATGCATCACACAGTTTCTGACCTGCTGAAAGGGTCACCGCAGAGTACAAACAATGCTCATGAGAAACTGGTAAAAGCAAACCCTGTAAAGTGATTAACTCTGACTGTAGCTGGAGTCACTTACTTCATTGCATTGATCAGAAAGGCAGTCAATCATTTACAATAGTGAATTACAGCTTGTTGGGACTGACATTTGAAATGTGTATCTTCTGGTATGGCAATGTTTGATGCACCTAAACTCATCTAATATTGTTTGCACAACTGTCTGACTGTATGTCACTCAAATGTGGCTTGACTAGTGTGCCAAAGAAAGCTAGTCATGGATAAGCAAACAATTCTGGACACAACACATACCATTAATCTGGAAAGCATGTGTAAAGCAAGATAGGGGGAAACTTATTTGTCTTTATTTTAAGTTGCAACATCGCTCCATTTTAGGGAGCAATGGGATATGCTATACATGTTAAAACTATCTTAAATAACACAAAAAATATTAATGTCAAAAGCAAAAGTGAAATGAATAGAATAAGGCTTTCAACAAGCCCTGGGTAGGAATAGGGTAAGTGTGCATCTTAAGTTAGTGGATGAGCATTTCATACCCCAGGAAATGCAACTGAGAAAGACGGGCCTCTACACAATCCATGGGAATGTCAAAGCACATATTTATGGAGGAAATTCTATTGTACAAATTGTATACCGTCATTTGTCTAGCAGGATGTTTTTTGATGGAATTTTTATTGAAAGAATTCCATTGAATAAACCCATTGAAATATAGAGGGGTTTAAGGGCTAAAAGGGGTAGTGAGGGGTTTGAGGTATGGTTTAAAATATGAGGGGGATTAGGGAGGAACCCTCAATACAAGAAGGAAATGTGCTGCATATTTCAATGTCATTTCTTTGTAAAAATTGATATCGAATTTGTGTTTCGGCAAAAGGACATAGAACTGTACAAATATGCAAAGTGATGTACAATATGAGACTGAAAACAAAGTACATCATTTCAATTTCAGAGCTTGGAAGGCCATGCTGGCCACCATATACAGAAAATGGCCTTGCCTCTGCTCGGCACTCCACCCAATCCTCTATCCTAACTCTCCTTGACCTGTCTGCTGCCTCAATCACCCTGACCTCTTTAATACTCTCTTTCTTCTTGGGATCCAACATCTCTCAGCTCACTCCTCTAACTGTTGGTGTTCCATAAGGCTCTGTCTTGGATCTTCTCCTCTTCACAATCTACACCTTTGCTCTTGGGGCACTAATCTCCTGCTTAGGGTTTTCGTACCAACTCTTCACAGACGACACAGAAATCTTCTTCTCTTTTCCTGAAGTCGCCTCTGATCTCTCTATCAATATTTCCAACTGTCTCTCTGCCATTAAATATTGGCTGCTTTTGTACTCTTTGATGTTAAACTCTACCTAAACAGAGATGCTTTTCATCCCTGCAAAACACACTCTCTCATCTCTTCCTCTGCCTCTTCAGGTTCACCTGACACTCTCCACTACTCTTCTTCAGCTAGAAACCTCAGCATCATCTATGACTCTTCTCAAACCTTCTCTACTTTCATCTCCAAAACTGCAACACCAGCTCACCTCAGCCTTCTAAATAATAGGACAATCAGGATCCTCCATCCTTTCAACACCACCAAGTATCTCTTAACCACTCCTGTCTTCTGTAAACTGGACTACTGTGCCAGCATTCTCTTTGGTCTACCCAACTATCCTTTCTGTCCTCTTGATAAGGAAATTAACTTTGCTACCAGTACTCTCTTTGAACTCCCTCACTTGACACCTACTTCCTCGCACCGCCTCGAGGCTGAATGGCTGATAATGCAAACCAGGGTCAGGTTTAAATGTCTCCTCCTGGTTCACATATCTATCCACAGTAAGGCACCACTGTATCTATCCTCTATCCAACTCTACAAGCCTTCTTGAAATGTATTATTACATGTAAGGCGTGCTTAACCCTTGGGCATCTGGGCGCAACAATCTTAAGAACATGGTTACAGAGACAACAACTTAAGAGATTGGTTACAGGTTTGACTTAAGAAGTGGTTACATAAAATGCAGATCATAGATAGGCATGCTTAAAGAATATGGTTACAGGGTAGACCTAGTAGCCCTTAGGTGGCTAGGTAAACAGACTTAAGGAAATGGTTGCAGAATCAGAATGCTTGAGAGATTAGTTATGGATTTTGGTTGGCTTAAGAATATGGTTACAGGTAATGCAGATCATAGAGATCAATCTCTGCTCTGCCTCCTCGACTACCAATCTGGCTCCTTGCCCTCCATGTGCTTCCTCTCGCTTCCACTCTTTCTCTCTTCTTGCCCGACTTGCATGGAATTCTCCTCTCCCAGACATCCAAGAAATGGTCCACACGGACTTGTTCATAACCAAACTAAAAGACTACCTCCTCGCCTCTGAGTTACCCTTTTAACCTACCTCTCATCTGCCTGCTAGCTAACAATTTTCCCTCACCTCTAACCTTCCTCTGCCTCCATTCTAGCGCTTCACCCATCATGCACTTAAAAATGTCCAATGTTGGTTGTCCTTAATCTATGAATGTCCACTTATATATTGTCCCCGGTGACTGTTCCATTTACTCCCCTCCACAATCTGGTCAGAATGTCCCTCAAACTCACCCCATTGTAAGCAGCTCACTGCTTCCCGTTAAATCTAATTTCTTATCTATTGTATGTTTTTTGTGATCAAAAGAGCACTGTTCCTCCTGTATATAAATAAATAAATCAATACATAAATACATTAATACATACATAAATACCCCTCCAGAATGTAACATAGACTTTTCCCCGCCGCCCCCGGTGTTGCCGATCAAACTATCTGTTACAGATGAATGCTATTAGCAGAGACTATCTGTGTCCCACATGTTATCAGGTTTATTACATTAACTAAATCATTGCTCCTGCACAATAGTTAAACAATTCTTCACGCAAAGACAATCAAGCTTACCCCTGAGAATCAGTGGCAACCTTCCACCTCTATTACTGCTGCAAGTGTTCTGATGAATATCAATGGGAGGTCAGTGCTCCATGGACGCAGCAGCACTGCGATTTCTTATTCATTACACCTTGCTTATTCAATGTGGTCCTCTAACTCAATCTTCCCCTCGAGTCCGGTAGTCTATTAGAAAATGCTCATGGATGTATAATAAGAAAGTGAGAAGCAATGGAAATCACAGTGCCATTTTGTCACTTTCCATTTCCAAGAATCATTTGACAGTTTCAGGACAAGGGTTTTAACTGAAAGGGAAGCTTATGAGGGCGTCCTACATTCTGTTACCAGCTTATGCCAATGGTGGTCTGAGCCTATTTATCTAAACAAATGTCCATACCTGTGTGCAAGTGGCTAATTGGGAAAATTGCATAAATCCGAGCGAATAACTGGTTGTCACATGGCTTACTTGACTGCATGCACGCCCTCCAATTAATAAGCGGAATAATTCAATTTGTGTTGACTAGACAACATTTAAGAGAGCTCAAGCAATATATAATCGTACTTCATGCCAGTTCCCAGTTTCTTTTAACTGGATCTAGAGGGTTGCATATATGGATGTTTTCAGGGTTGTATGGCTGTAAATGTGTTAAGAAATTCGTGTGTGAGGAGTTTCCGTGGTTCTGTTCGAATATTAAGAGGTTACTGTTGTTTTTCATTACTTCGTTTTTGTGATATCAGAATTTCGGCTGTAGAGTTACTTTAATGGACAGAAACAGCAACAATTAATTGATCCAGAAGAGATCCAATATTTGCACAGGCTTTATGATGTTTATACCGTTTGAAGGTTTCGTTGTCAGAGTGTTTTGCATCTATATTTTAAGCATTCATCTTGATTGACTCGGGTGAGGTTCTTTGATCAGAAGGACTGGGTGACACGAGCTTGTGTTCTAATGGCCAGAAACTCTGTTGACCAGATGTTAATATTCTTTATGTCCACTATAGCAGTTGATTGGACTGAAGATGTTACAATGTCTTGTGAGACTTATAGTACCGTAAAGTGTTCTTTAATCTCTTTAGTGATCTTATTCCTTTAGTAAACATTGTGTGGAGGATCAAAGCCAAATGAAGACTGCCTGCTTTCCAAGTGAGAGGTGCTGAAATAGTGCCTTTTCCTGCTTCACTTATGTCATAATTATTCCATTGCCACAAATATGCCACCCCTGTGCGACGCAGGGGCGGCATATTTGTGACTATGCATAGGAGAGAAAGCACACACCATATTTACAGATATTGCCACAAATGTAACCATTGCTGGAACAATATTGGGCGTTGGGTGCGTTTTACCCAAACAATGAATTTGAATAATTTTAAATTGACAGCAGGAAATGCAGAAAAGCTCCAGGGCAAAACGTTTTCTGTATTCATGAAGAACTGTGCATGGTCAATGGTAAGGGCGTGGGAGGTTTTGGGATAGTTTCAGTGGGTCGCATGCAGCATTCATCAGAGCCGTGGTTAAAAGCGTGCTTGTGTGAGTGGCTGGGTTTTTTGGATCATGGGCTCAATCACCATCCTTACAGCGACTGTCGCCTCTAGCCTTTGGCTTGCTGCTAGCTGTGAGATTGATGATCACTTTGCTTCCTATAACACGTGTGCCAGTTATACTGCTTCCCTCAAGTTCTCTAGTATGTGGCTTCTGCTTCTAGTAGTGCATGTCTGGACAACACTGTTGGGATCAAATGAATTGAAAATGCATATTTCTTTCTTTACAAAGATTCAATTTGTTGTATTCACACCATGAGTGTAATTTCTTGCCCACAATTGATCTTATTTAAATCAAAAGAGTAATTTCACACCCGTGAGTCTTTAACCCTTCACATTTTCACTCTGCCGTGCAAAGTGAGTAAACGCTCACTGGCATATTCTCATGACAGGCTGCATTTACTTTTTATTCTGAGCAGCGTTTGCCATGCTTGCACGGCAAGCAGCACTCATAATTGAAATTAATACTTGCCTGCCAAGGGAGCATGTCAGGCAGCATTTACAATGTATCCCTGATGGGTAGACTGCGTTATGCTTTTGCATAAAGCAGGCAGACCCCATAGGGATTCCCAGCATTTAGGCTGGCAGAATCTATGTGATCACCTCGCCGCCCATAATGTTCACAATTAAATTGCTGACACCCATTATGGCGCGGTGCAGTGATCACAAATATCACTGTACCCTGCCACCCCTGCTACCCCTCCCCCCACCCAGTTACCTTTTCGGCAGAACACCATGAAGTGAAGTGTGCCGCCGTCGCAGTCTCTCCCCTGACCCTGCGGCGTCAGTTCTCGCCCATTGACGTGGGTCTCAACAGGCGTCGCAGGCTCCTTTTTACATTTTGAATTTGTTTTTTTTTTTTTATTTTCCCTCGCTCCCATCTAATGGAAGCAGGGTACACCCCTGAAATTCCCGAACCGCTGCTACACCCACAAAAGGGAGCGAGGGACACCCCTGCAACCCACGCTCCCATTAGTCAGTGGATGGGGGACAGCATTTCATTACCGCACAAAGGCGCGGTAATGAAATGGTCACAATTTTGGGGGCAAAATATTGGGACTGTTCCGAGCTGGCATGAAAATCCATTATGGATATTATTACTATGAAGCCAAAAATTATAACACATTTCAATCTCTTTTGGAAGATTTCTCTGTTTTTTGGAATAGAGTCTCTCTATTATCATATCGAGCCGTTTTCAGAGAGAGTTTTAGGCGTTTCCTTGAATTTCCTCTTTGTAACATGCATTGTGTAACTACGCCAGCTTCTTTTTGGAAGTCCTTAAGGCTGGTACAGTTCCTTCTAGCTCAAAGTAACTTACTAAATGGTATGTTACTTTTGAGGCTTTGAGGATGGTGACTTCGTTAGTGTAAAATGGTGCTTCTATCAGTGGGCTTGAAGTATAAAATAACTGTTAGTTTTCCATGGTCTGCCTTAATGATTAAGTCCAGGTAGGGAACAGATGTTTGGCTCTCTGACTTGGTGAATTTCAAGTTGAGGTCCAATGTGTTAACCCATAACCCAAAAACTGCAAGTTGGACCTGATTTCCTGTCCAGATGGTAACAGACTCAGGACTTTCATTCATGGAGATTTTTGGTATTTTACTACCAGTTCGAGCATTAGCACGTGCATGTTTACCAAACGCCCATTGAGGGTAGAGCTTAGACAGCACTTTAGTTGGATGCGCCAATGCACAAGCATGACTTTCACAGATGACACAACACCGCATATGAAAGATATAGCAGAGTTGTGGTAATCAGATTTCCAACACATTGCTAATGGTATAACTGTTGTCTAAAGCACCCATGTGCAATTTAACGATTGAATTTATGTATTTTTATGTTTCTTATTTAAATATATAATTTATGTATTTAATTGTATGTGTTTATGCGTCGAGCCATTTTTCTTCATACTGGAAAATGTATGTATTTTTATATGCACTCTATAATATATAAAAAAAACATATTATTGTCTAACAAGTTATGATGCATATCTAGTTCAGGTTGGTTACCAAAAGGTACATCTATCATTAATCTACACTTAGTTTTAGGGTATTCTTAATTAGAGAGTCATCCATAGAGTTTGTGTGTTCATACATTGTTTTTCCTGTCCTGTAGGGGATTACAGGGATCCCCAGAGTAGGTTTACTAGGGAGACCTCTGGTGTTTATTGATCAAAATGGATATCAGATGTAATCCAGTGCAAAACATCCCTTCTGCAATGACTACAGAGCATAGGGGACAGGCCGGTCCAGGGGAGTTGCCTGGAAGGTGTAGAGAGGAGGTTATCGGGAGAGGGTGAACAGACTGGATAGTCAGAGGGAAACAGGCAGAGGACGTTTCAAGAGGTTTGTGGGTAGCCCGGATTTTGAAGGAGGAGAGACAGGGAAGGGAGGAAGCAAGGGCCAGGGTTCCAGGGGTGTTCCCCCAGACTAGGAGTAAAAGGACATGGATGTGGGTGGAGGGATGCATTGTGCAAAAATATTCCTCTGCAATAATTACAACTACATACTGGTTTTGCACCAGACTCATTTCAAACAGGTTATGTAGGACCACCCTGATCAAATCACTTGCAGCTCAATCTTAAAATAATAAAACATACAAATGAGGGCCAATTTTCACTTTACTAATCAACATCAAATGCTTACAAAGCCTTAACTTAAGTTCTCCTTGGATCATGTTTGAGCTGAGAGTAATTCAGACTTCCCTGCCGATCATTGTACATTTACTACACTGCAGTGAGCCTGGTAAGCCTTGCAGCTGTCTGTGATATCACAACGTTTCATAATAAACAGCACTTTCTATTTTTTTACATAGGGAATTTACTTATCTTTTAAAGCCAGAGAATGTAAAATATACTCTGTTCAATGTGCATTTTTTGTTTTACAAAATAAAGGTGATCCTGAATTTATACCTTTGTATGGACATTCTTTGATTCAAAGTTATGAGGTGTTATCACGTTCTGTGTTCTCAGCTTCCTCACAGCTCTCTTGTGAGGTATGCTTTGATTGTTCGTCCACTGCTACCAATTGTTTAGCAAAGTAAATCATGGGAGCTCCATCATGCCTGTATTGGGAACCTACTCAGACCACTATTTATAGGGTCTGAGGAAAAAATCTTAGCGGAAACAAGATTGGAAATGGGCAGGATTGAGTTTCAGAATCAGGAGGATAATTCAGTGCTGGATATCAGAGAAGAAGAGGAGAAAGAGTGTTGTAAGTTTTGTAAAAATTCAGAGAGTAGAATGCAATGCTTTGTTAAACAAGAGGAAGGTGCCAAATGTGTGACTTGGTGTTTGTGTTAGATAGGGAAGAAGGAAATAGCAATGGGGGATAAGAAAGCAGACGAGGAAGCAATACCCAGGGTTTGACATCTAGTTTACGATGATACTAAATCCTAGGCAAAAGCCTCTTCATGGGGTGAAATCAGAAATTAGGTGTTGATTGGCATGTTTATATCTTCAGGTTAACATTAAGTACAAGAATATGCAGCAGGTAATCACTGAAACTAAGGAGATCTATCAGTGAGCACGTTTGTTACCCATAGATGATAGCTGTCGATCAGGGACTTGTTCAGATTCACTCACAGATGAATAGTTCCACAGGTCATGGTGCTCCCTAGGGACACTGTAAGGGGGTAACTGTCTACATTTGTTTTGATGTACTAAGCAATTATCAAGAAACAACCAACAGGTGGAGTAACTTGCTTATCGGTGATGCATTTCTCCTGGCAATGTACTTCATTAGTTATCAAATTGGCCTGCAAGCTACAGAGCATGATTTTGCCTGCCATAAGCATTTCCCCACTGTGGTTTACATCTAAGCTTGTGTCTTTGTGCTCTGCACTTCCCACCGCCAGTAGAGGAGCCTGATAGACCATTCAACCTGGTAAATTTGGTATTTGTATGTAATCTCAGCACCAGGTTGTGGAAGAACCCTGGGTTGCCCCAGTTATTAATAAATCCTCCTTCTCTGTCCAACCAGGTTTCATTGCACGACTGCCACAGCCCTCCTCACCACTGTGCTGCACAAATCCACCTCTTCACTGCCCCACATGGTTCTAGCCCACTCGCCTAACAGGTGTACCTCATTGTGTAGCCATCCTGGGGACTGTATGGGAACTAAGGAGATCATTTTAGGTCCGAGCCAGTTCCTGTGAGACATGGGTGGGTCTAAGCCTAACAGTTATTATGTGCTGGTGGATACTACAAGTGCAGAATCTAACAGTATGTGAGATTTAGGAGACTATGCAGAGTGGGATTAGATGATCTGGTACCACTAAGCTAATGTCCAAACACTAGTTAAATAGAGGTTCATGCAGGTCCCAAACAATGTTTCATTAAATGAGCATCCAGCTAATCCCTTACAGTGGAGATAGGGAACCATTGTCTCGGTAAGATATACTTGTGGTATTGCTGGTGTTGCTAGAAATCATGGAGTGGAGGTAGTGAAACATAATATAATAATGTTTTCATTTAGTTATGCAGGAAAAGAGAGTGTATTATCTGGATGCACAACAAATGAATGCTTAAAAGCGGAGGGTTGTAAGTGTTCACACAACACCAAATTGAGTTGGTAGGAGCTTTCGAGATTGTGCCAAAATAGAGGCACACTATAGCTATGGCTGTATAGTAGAATAAGTAGTGTCAGGGGCATGCTCTGTGGATTTATATATTGCAGCATTTTAGCACATAGAAAGTTGCCTTCTGATTTTGACTTGGCTTTTGTGTTTTATTTTGCAATATTCTGTCTCCCTGACCTTCCAAGAAAGATTAAGCTCAGGGAGCTCCCATTCTATTTCTCTGTTTTTGTGGGACTGGTGGTAAGGTTTTGGGTGAGGAATTGGCCCTCTCCTCTGGTGACCATTGTAATCCCTCTTCTCAGACTAATTAGAATGTGCTGCCACTACATATGCTCCTAATGTGATCTCTCTACAGCTTATTGTTCCTACTTCTGACAATTGCTTTGAAAAACATAATGGAACCTAGGTTGCAAGTGGTTTCTTAAATGCAATGAAGTTACGAAAAGCAACACATACAGGTAGAGTAACACTTATTGGTATTGTACTTTCAGTGACAAAGTTCACTGTTTTTAACAGTTTGAACTTATGGTTCTTTAGTATCGTGCATTCAATGGATGGGATTCATCGAATAACTCTGAGTCTAAATAATCAAACCAATCCAGGAAGATGGGAAAGGTTGCTGTTTTATTAACAATTATACAAAACAGTGAGGTTACATCGGATATCAATGGCCGCTCGTTCAGTTCTCGACAAATTTCACATTTTTGTATATGCAAAAAATACATCATACTACATGGCAAATAGGACAAACCTACGAGGGATTGTGATACGTTCAAGGGGAACATTTAAGTATACTTTCTATAAGGGCTAGAATTGGGATTGGCTATCTACTGTAAGGTGGACAACTTATACCTCTAAAACATGTCATCTTCAACACTTTTAAGTATACAGTATATCATTGGCTCTCAAACTATAAGGCCCTTTGTTATATGGCCTTCTACAATTGGTTGGCATGTTTGTACCATGTCTGGAACATTCTGTTCACTTAGCAGCATGTAAGCTCATAACCAGGTGCCAGAGGTGGACTTGACTTTACCTCCCCACCCAATTAGCCCAACATCTCTCATTACCCATGCTTTCTGCCATGCAGATTGTCTTTGAACTTGGCCTTGCAAAGTATTCTTGTCTGTGGGATTATATGGGAGTACAGGCTTTCACTATCATTGTTCTAGGACTCCAAGCTCAACTCTATTTCCATCCTTAGCTCACATGACAATGGACAATGATTCTGGTCTATTCTGCAGCATTTAAATGTCTTAAATGAATAAAACTTGGCACTCTTGGTGTTCTTTCTTTGCGCCTTGATAAGGGATAATTCATCCTTCTAACGTGTATTGCTTTCGAGAATAGATAACCAACCTTGGCTACTTCTGTTTTGATGCCAGGCCAGACAGCCCTGCCAGGCTCTTCCGGGATTTCAGCTTATTCATGCTGCGTGACAATTATCTGCCTTTCTTCTTCATGGGTTGTAGCTTACTAAAATTTGTGACATCCAGCTTCTATACAATGGTGGCTTTGTCTGCAGCCTATTCACTACGAATAGCTAGCTTCTATGATCACTTTGTCTACTTGCATTTCAGCATCGGTACAATCATTGAACGATCCCATTTCTATAGCACTTTGCATTAAAGTTTACTCAATTCTTAACTTCATCATCAGTTTCCGCAAGATCCATACATTCTCTTCAAACAGTACTCTCAGCGCGTCACGCTCATCTCTTGTAACATCACTGGCTTCTCTTTCACTCTTTTTCATATTCCTTCAGAGAGTTCCTCCCTCAGAGTGCTGTCTCTTAGGCAATACATTTGATAGGGTTTTTTTCAGAGGATACCTTTTCTCAAACACTCGCTGCAGAATTGGCACAGCTACTGGTGTCAAACATGGCACATTCTCCGACTTCCAACATATAGGAGGCAGGAGGGAGGGATTTCCTGCAGAGGCATGCAGCTGTTCCTCTATAAGTTCATTCTAGTACATTCTTGACTTGTGAAGATGGGCCCAGTTGGATGAGAACACTCTTGATCATGTTTGATGTGAAATCTTCATATCACGATCCCTCTGTGTATGATTAAATTCCCCTTGATTGATACAGGTAGTTGTCTGGTCACTCATGGCTCTGGACTGAGGAAAGGGGCTACTGGCAACACTTGCCACCAGAACCAACAAGAAATCCAGAAGTGTTTACAACTGCTGTGGCACCTTGAACACCAAGACCAGGTTTTGCGAACTTGAGTACCACACTGACTCATTAAGGTAATTTTTGGGTAGAGAAAGAGAGCTGTGTCTACTCCCAGGTACCTGCCACTGTAATTCACCTGTGCTACAACAATTGCACCACCTAACATTGTTTCAAAAGTGTCATTGTACAAGCTGCCCTGCTACATCTTTCTGCAGCGCTGATAGCTAAACCACCAGTCATTGTATTTAGATGTGTCTTAATTCTTAATATAAAAAGTGCATCGGTTTTGCCATACATTTGGTTCATAATATTGATTCCAAAACTTCACAGAAAAGAACTTTCAGCCAAAGAGGTTTCACAAATCGTTCAAAAGCCACCTCCCCCCATCTACATTTTTATTTGATTCTTTCCATTCTGGGTAGCTTACCCATTTCTTCCACTTCCCTAAAATCTGTACAGCAGGACCCCCCATCCCCACCCCCAGGAAATTCAAAAGTCAGCTCCCCTGCTAACAGCCTATTGCAGGCACACACTTGGAGGGAGGAAGGCTGCCCAGTCACTCAAGATGTGTGTCTTCCGATGAAAGCTCATTTCGAATAGCAACTGTTTTATTTTTATATAAAATTGAGCTGTTTAAGCAGGTGAGGGGTTTGGGAAACATTCTTTAAAAGTTGTGTGTCTTGTAGTCCTTCCCTCCCCTCGTGTGTGTGTTAGCCTGTTGCTGTGATGTCTGAGTGAGTGCTGGAATGCATGCATATTATGGAAGGTTCCTTCCAAAAGGCTCCAGGAGTTACAGATGGAATAGCTACCTGGGTGGTCCTTCCCCTTTACTTATAATGTATGTGATCAAGACCTAACTAAAGGTACCTGCGTGTACCTACATGAGCCACAGACTTTCATGTACTGCACTGGCGGCAAGTGGTCCTTGAGGGGGCCCGGAAACTAATCTACCGTGCAGTTAAGGAGCTGTGGAAAGGGACAGCCATATGAGAAGACCCACCACCCCAGATAGGAAGACCCACCACCCAGGGATAACATCAAAAAGGTAAAGCGCTGCAAGTAAAGTGCCTTAAGCAAGGCAGAGCGCTATGAACAGAGACATCCATGGTTGTGATTAAAAAAAAAGTAGAGCGCCAATAAGCAGAGCACTTGACATATTTAATAATTTGGCAATGGAGGAAAGGAAAGCGCTGCAGTGAATAGAGAGTTAGAGCAGCAGCATATGTTATGGGGTTTTACTTTGAAGGACTAAACATGAGTGTGGCAGCAGCTTTTAACTGTAAAATGGGTAAACTGCTGAAGCCTTTTCTTCAGTTTTGAAAGTAGAGCAGACGCTGAGTAAAACAAACAGTAAGCATCGCACTGTCAAATGGCTCGAAGAGCTAAATAAAGTCTGACATCAGGAAGGTTTCAAAAGTTTTTAATAAAAAAAGGCATTTTGATGCGTGCCGTGATGTACAGTGTTGAAATGAAGGTCCCAAGATGAGCAGTAAATAAACAGATTGATTGTAGCCGGGTGCGCAGAATCTTATTTAAAAGGCCTTGGTCCTCATTATGAGTTGGGTGGTTTTCCAGCGGTAAATCCGCCAGAATACCACCACTAAATTACTGCCACTTGTTCCAGCGTAATTTCAGCCGAATTACAAGTGGTGGTGGCAGTGAACTCAATGTTTTTTTTATTTTTTTGGAGGAATAATGCTGCAGAATTTCTGCCACAGTAATTCTGCCGATTTTTCAACATTGAGTGGGTAAATCCTCCACTCCAAACCCAACCTCATAATTTGGTGTAGTGTTAAATTTGGCGGTAACAGATGTACCACCAACTTTACCACTTACCGCCAAATTCGTAATAAGGCCGCTTGCATTTTGATGATGTCGTCTGGGAGGGGAGTTTGCTGTAACTGGAAAGAACGTAATGAGGGTAGGTCAACAGTCACATTTTGTATGGGTGCTGGTATGCTCAAAGAGAAATAAAAAGACAACTGTGTGTGGTCACACTTTCCGTTTCCTGCCGTGTGAATAACAGTGGGGCACATAAAGAAACAATAGTTTATGAAAGGAAGGATGTTAATGAATGAGGACCCATTTCGGTGTCTGGACAAATAAATTTGAAGGAAAGTAAAAAAAAAAGAAACATTATTGACAAGCTTTGGCAGCTTTGGCATTAGCAGGGCTTGCTACATGTATGTTATAATTATGATTATATGGTTGTGTGCTTTGATAGTGACAAGCATGCTAAATATAAAGTGTATTGCTAGTTAATGGAAGCAGTGGCAACCCAACCAGTGCTCCTTGCTTGGCAACACAATTGTCATATTGCCCAATATGTTTCCACCTTTTCCTCAGAAATGTTCAAAGTGTAAAAGGAATTGTTGTTTGATAAATCAAAAACACAAATTCATTTACAACACAATTACAAACACAATTTGGTCAGGATGGTTTCTCAACAGTTCAGCAAATCACACCATCTGATGAACATTTTCCTTTGGTCACAGCCTCCAACCACACTGTGGTACTTCAACTTCTTCCTGGTCTACTCGCCTGCCAGGTTTAACACTCCTACAACTACTATCAGTACCTTGTGGTGAGGCATGCTCCAAACTTTCCACACTTTAATCCTCAAATGGGAAAGCTACATCAACAACTGTTTCATGCATTAACAATATATTTCACACTGGTCCACTTGCCTTTAGCAATGCAGATTATATTTCTCTGCTCCTTGGAAATTCTCAGAAGGAGGGATTCTGTTCTGCCAACTTTGTTTTCCTTTGATTGCCTGATTTTGTCATAGGCAATGCTTATTACAATCATCGTCTAGCAGTAATCTTCCTCTCTGTACCTCACATTCACCTTGCTTGAATATTGTTCCCTTTTGGCTTTGGTATTGGTGGTTATAATATTTTGTTTCACTTTGTTTAAACCAATGTTTTTTTTCACCTTTGTTTAGAATTCTCACCTCTTAGCTTGGGCAATGATGGTTACGATATTTGTTAAATCTTGTCCCCTCTTGGCTTGGACAATGGTGGTTATAAAATATCTCCCCTTCTTGGCTTGGATAATGCTGATTACAATTGTTCATTTCACTCTCCCTCTTAAAGTGTTAATTAGGCCCAATTTGCCTTAATATATTGACTTGGTATTCACAATCTTTCTTATTATCAATTTGGTATTCAAAATCATTGTGCTGTATCAGCGGTGGTTTTAGGAGCGCCCCGGGCTCACCTAGGCAAGGTCAACTCACTGGTCTGCTTATGCATCTCCTCCGGACCCGGTGTCTGTATTCCTGCCTTCAGAGGGGAAACCCTTTTCTTGACAGATCAGGTCAGGTTTCCTACTCTCGTGCATTCCGCAGATGTAGTTGCTTTTGCTCCAAGTACGCTCCGGTGAACACCACACAACACAGTAGTATGGAGAATGGGGAGAGCATCTGTATCCCTCCAGACAGACAGTTTCTTAACGACTTCTCGCTGTGCACTGTCTGCACTTTACAGGACTCTCGACTTCAGAGCTACACCACAGTGTCCCGCTTTCACATCAACTCCGACCTAGTCTCCTGCACTGCATTCAAACTGCTGCTTCTGCTGCCTCTCACAAATCCTGCTTCTCCTTGTCTTTCTCTTATTTATGGCCTGCACCTGAAGGGGCTCTAAACATGTGAAAGTCCTGCTCAGGTGTGGGTCATCAGAATAACTAGACTGCATATTGCTGTTCGCCACCTCTGAACCCCTCTTACTCATCCCAGTACTTATGCCATTATGGGACTTGACATCCCTTATGTTCTTAGTTTGTTTAAGTTCATTTATTGTACTCTGTTTAATGATTCATGAGATGTATACTGAGGGGAAGATTTTAATGAAAATTATGGTTGTTTCTTAACCTCCCAATTCGGATATAATAAAGAATTATGATCATTAGAAGTGGTATTATTTCCTTGATTTCTGTCTCCATGTTTATCATAAGGGTTCTCACACTTCATCTTTAGAGAACGTTTGGGAGGAGATTTTGCACAGTAACAACAAGCCATCAATTAGTCAGGCACCAGGGAGCCCTCAACCTTAGGAAGGGATGAATGTTGTAATTTCCCTGACAGAATCCTCACATTTCATTGATTGCCTTCTCCTCCCATGTGGTCCTGCTGGCTAATTCCACCCCCAGAGTCAGGATCAGGTAGCGGCTGCCTTCCTCTTGCCATACAGGAGGAAACCTTAGGCTGGAAATCTGTGAGGAGTCTGCAGGAATGATCACAGTATGATACAGTGACAAAAGTTCATATTGATTGAAAAGGATTAGCATACAACAGTGAAAAACATTTTCAGGTCATTGTGCAGCAATGAGATACAGCAACAATGTTTGAAAAATTGCGATTTAAGATTAGTAATAGTGACGGAGGTAACACATACAATAGGTTGTATGTGCGCGACTGAAGCGCTGTTAGAAATTATACTGATATTGTTACCTGCATTGTGCGTGGTTAAAAGTATTTTTAATTGTGAGCAGGAGTGATTGGCTTTTTTTCCACAGTTTGCATCGCTGCCTTATTGTGATTTCGAATTCATTATCTTACAATAGCCACATTTGAACTTCTAACATTCACTCTGATCCTGTTACATGGAGATCCGACTGTAAAGCTAATCTTTGAACATCTGGAATTTAATTTTAACATCTAGATTTGAATTTAGTCTGTGCCCGTAATTGCTGGCATTTGCTTTCTGTCACTCTTTGTTGTTCTGCACAGTTTCAAGTGAACGTACACAGCTCAGAGCTGTTCCAACATTTTGTAGTTCACTAGAACTACAATTCCCAGCATAACCGGGCCTTAAAGGATGTCATCGGTGCATTAGCACCGGAATGTTTACAAGGCCGGTTATCTCCGGTTTGTGCATGGTGAGTGCCACACGGTGCTCTGTCTATTGTCAACTCATCACATTTATCAGGTACTGTACCCTCTTAGTCTAGCCCCCTTACCATGCATGACAACCATCATACTATTGGGGCACTCCGTTCAACCTCCTCTGCCCCTCACTGCATAACCTTGCCTCCTATTGAAAAAAAATCACTCCTGAGTCATCTTCTACCTCTCTGGCTCATCATGCACCTAATGGCTACAATGTCAAGCAAACAGCTGAGATTGTACCAACTCTTGGGCCCTTGGGTGCACTGCTAGCTCAGACCACATGTGCGCTCCAGAGGCACTTCTGCCTCATGGAGCTGGCATCTCCTCACTGTCATTGATCGTTGCCATTGGACCAGGCAACTGCCATCTGTTAGGAAATACCCCAGATGCCCGTCATGGGTTTGAATCAGATTCAGGCATCAATACCCAGGATGCCACTGGGCTCTCTATCTTCGCCCCCAAAATCAGGCTGAATTTTTCTCCAGCCCATCCCCTTGTAGGGCCATTGTACCAGGGCATGCCTATGCACTTTATGTTACTCAACACACAATCTCTTTTGCAAAATAGGGTGGGAATCCAAGATCTTCTTACATAGACCTCTCCTGACCCCCTTGCTTTAACAGTGTCTTGGTTAAATGAAGCAACACCCTCTGATGTCATACTGACTATCCCACCTGATTATGAAATCCACTGAGTTGACCACCCTGTCCAAAGAGGCACGGGGTAGCCATTTTGATTAACAAATAGCTAAACCTTCATGTGATTTCTCATGAGTCCTGTGAAGGCTGCAAAAGCCTTATGGCAAAAATGAAAATCAATGAAAACGTAACTCTGACCATCCTTGTAATCTATTGACCACCCAGAGATATGCCTTTATTTGAGGAACAATTCCTCACATCACTAAAGTTAACACCCCTGTAGAGGAGAAGTCAAGTATCCCCACCAAAAGCTCTGCCCCCATGTTGCCTATATGTTGGGAACCGGAAATTGCGACACATGCAGTACCAGTGAGGATGCCTGTACTGCAAAGAATCCTTGAAACAAGGTATCCATTGACAAAATCCTATATGCATTCACGAAGATATGATGGCCTTCTGGATAAAGTCCCAGAAGAAGTGTGGAGTGAGTGAAAAAGAAGACTGGTGACGTCACATGAAGCAGACTGACACACCCAGAAAAGATGCACTAGGCGAAAGAATATAAACATTCTATAAGATCTGAAGGGGAGGTGTTGAAGATGAGCAACATTTCTGGCTTGAGATGAAGATGCTCATGCTAAAGAAACACTGAAGAAAATGCAAAATCGGTTTACACTTGTACAGATTCAGTAACGCAAGTAGATAACGTGATCTTAAGGCTGGCTACGTAGTGAATAGTTGCAGTGATGCACCAATGTATATTCATAGGAATGTTTAGAATCCGGATGTTCCACGATGCACTTTAGCAAGGCTTGAAACCCTATGATTGGAAAGGGTTTCATTGTGGCACAGTTGGGAAACAGCTAATGGTGAAGGGGAAATTCAAGAAAAGCTTGGCTGGCGCAGGACCAAGAAGTCGAGGCCACCGTGAGCCTGGTTGTCCATCCAGTAGTTACAATGAACATGGGAAAGAAACAAAGTTCTGTTTGAGGTGGAATGGAAAAACACTGAAGGCATCAAGAGTTCAGTATTTAATAATATTAAATGCATCAAAGAGCTCTAAAATGCGGTCTCCACTCACATGGTCAGATCAAAATAGACATTGGGTCGAGCTACACTGAAACCAAAAAGATACTGGCCCTCATTACGACCCTGGCGGAAATCGAAAAACGATGGCGGAAATGCAATACCGCCATCGAATAGCGCTCGGTGCGACTATGACCCGTCACCGCAAAGTACGAAGTCATTAGCGACACCGTAGTGAACGCCAACGCTAACTGCACCAAGTACGCGCGCGCGCGCCATGCCAAACCGTAAATACCACCATGGCGCAAGGGTACGCGAATTCCGACCCTAGCGGATATGTACCTAACGCCATCAAGCACGGCGGAAAGTACCATTCCGCCATGGTGAGAAGTACGGCATCGCGAATCAACCGTAAACGGCCCCACTGAGTGCCTGTACACCGCTCCCTGCCCACAAAGTACAACTCCCCGTAGGTGCAATGAAGTCACAATGCAACCAGTGAAATGTACAAGTCACCCATGCATGCCAACGAACAAAAGAATCACAAGAGGGGCCAATGGGAGCTGCAGGGCACAGATGGCACGAATACAGAAGCCATTCCAATGGACATGACCACAGTCCCCCACCAAGAAACGCACGCAAACACAGGCACCTGTGACCAGCAATATTCCGAAAATCACATCATTCCACCAGTCCACCTGGCTGACCGGCATCTGTTACACAAAACCCAATCCCCCGGCCCTGAGCATGACAACATTCAAACAGTCATATTGGCAGCCCCCATCCCTGACCTCACTGGGCTTCGTAGGCAAACGCGCCCAGCACAGTACCACGCAACTAAACTCCGAAGCTGGAACCCAATGCAGATCTCCTCACAATACATCGCTCCCCAAATAGGATTATGCCACATCACTCGCAAAGAAGAACGCTACACGGTCCATATCAGAATAGAAATTTAATGCACAACAAAATCACCAAGCCCATACAGCCATTAGGCCATGAACTCCAAAACACATTTCACCATTGTGGGCTGCATCCGCAAGAAATGAGCAGCTACTACTTGTGTGACGCCCTTTTCCATCATGGTACACAGAGCCACATTCACGTACGAAAAGGCAACATGGTAGCGCACAGAACCGCAGGGCCGTCCCAATGGGGAGGCACTAGTCCAGCTGAAAGGCCGAAATGTTGCTCCGAGCCACTAGTACTGCGTAAGGGCATGTGGCCCATTGGCGATCGTCCCATAAGATCGTAATGCTGCTCCACTGATTAACACGAAGCAGCAGGTGTCGGGAGTAAAAGCCATCTGCAGGAGTGGCATACAGATGGCAGTGGCAAAAGGGGAGGAGATACCTGTCAACCAAAAGAAAAGAAAAAGAACAAAATGGCCATCAGAACTACATTCGAACAACTCACTCCAATGATCACACTAAATCCTCAGCCATATGCATGCTAGCCCACTCCAAAGGATCATCACCACCCCAAAACCACTTGCGACTCATAACCATCTATATCGAGGTGTAAACACCATCACAAACGAGTGTACCTGTGCATGCGTCTGTGAAAACAGAATCCATCAGATGGGAATGTTAAAGTGCATGGACACAAGTGTCTGAAGGCGCGTCGAGACAGGGAGGGCTCAACAAGGCCAGATAGACGATGGTCCCACTATGGCAGCCCTGCATCACATAGCGCAGGGGAGGCGGACAGATTCAAAGAAGCCCTGTACATGGCAAACTCTGTATCAAATCATCTGCCCATGCATCCATTCATCATTCCCTCATCCCGGCATAAATACGCCTGAATATTTACTCACATAACATTAGAAATTTCCATTGAGTCTGTGCGCTATGCAGCCTGCAAAATCCACAGTGCCCCAGCCCGTAATTCCAGTGTCGTGAAGTAACATGTATTTGGGAACGTCCGGCCTCATCGCCCACGTCGCTATTGCGCATCCCATACTATTCATATCAATCATTGCATCCTCGCCATGGCCCCTGTCCCAAGGACATTGAACAATAGAACGTTATATTTGCAGTCAGACCTGTGGGCATCTCCTCGCCGCTAGCTGAAAACCGAAAGCGCCGCCCTTCGAATTCCTCATTTGCAACATCACGTCGAAAAGGCATCTGTGGCCGTTTGAAATCACAAATTAATCCATCTAGTGCGGCTGTGTGTGAAAATGGCAACTGCCTTCACCCACGAATGGGACGCCCCGGCCGTCGGTGCAACTCGGTACAGTGATGCATGAGGGCCCACCGTTACTCGAGTACTACGTTCCACTGACCCTTCACAAGTCTGTTCGCGACTGCAAAGATTGTATGTGAAACAATGGGACCATAGCCGAATGTATATATCACCAAATGTTACACGGCCATCAGGTACAAATACATGATTGTAATAGCAAGATGCCATTACTCGAATTGCAGCGTTGTGTGCGGGACGTGCTCGGCCAAAGGGGAGAGCAGCTTGCACAGGTGGAATGAATCACCACAGGTGGAGGCCATACAGCCTGAAAACACATAAATTGCACACCCAGTCTCCTCCCACAACCACACCCACTCCGAAATGCTACCGGCAGGACTCGCGATGTTGGCCCTGGGGGACCTGATAGCACTGCAAGTACTCCAACTCCAGGAAGAAGACGAACACCAACTACAACCGGCCGCACGGAGGAGACGCAGGAGGAGGAGGAGGCCAAGGCAGGGCCAGCAAGGGCCGCCAGCACAGCCACTACCACCACGCAGGCAGCCCGCAATCCCACGCCTCCGAGCACATCCGTTCAACCTCACTGATGAGCAGATCCACACCCTCTACCGTTTGGACCGGGACACCATAGCCGCCATTGTGGACATGACACAGGCTGACCTTGTCAGCATGATAGATAGCCCAACCGCCATCCCACCCCTACTGAAGGTGGTGTCTGTACTACACTTCCTGGCCACAGGCACCTACCAGCACACAGTCGGACAGTTGCATGGCATTTCTCAGCCACTGTTCTCACGGACACTATTGCAAGTGCTCGATGCCCTCCTGCAGCACGCAGACAACTACATCTCCCTACCACGCTCGGAGCAGGAAATTACCAACACAAAAGTGGGATTCCATGCACTTGCCGGCATACCGGGTTGCATTGGTGCCATCGACTGCACCCATGTGGAATTGGTCGTCCCACATGCCATGGAGGCCCAGTACCGCAACCGAAAACAATTTCATTCCCTGAATGTACAAATGGTGTGTGACTCCAACAGGATCATTACACATTGTTGTGCCCGATTCCCTGGATCAACCCATGATTCTATGGTCTTGAGGAACACTACAATACCACGCTACATGGAGCGACACGCAGGGAACAGATCCTGGCTACTCGGTGAGTCTCATTTCATGCATGATAATGTGGGGTATGTGAATCGGCAATGACCTGGCAGGAAGGGGGGGGTGTGCGTACGTAGCAATGGCATTCCACATCATACGTTTATCGTCCACATACAGGTGATACTGGATATCCACTGAAGAGATGGCTCCTCACACCAGTCCGGAACCCACGGGACCAGCATGAGGAGGACTACAACCATGCCCACTCACGTACCCGTGTAGTCATTGAACAGGCATTCGGCCTACTGAAGACTCGTTTCCGCTGCCTCAGCAGGTCTGGCGGGGCACTCCTGTACCGCCATGAGAAGGTTGCAAAGATGGTCATGGCATGTGTCATGCTCCACAACATGTGCGTACGTAGGAATGTGCCCATGCCCCCTGACGCAGAACTGCAAGCACCTGAAGATGGTCATGATGAGGGTGGGGATGTGGCAGCACTTCAAGGAGTCTGCGAGGCACAGGAGGGCCGTGACATTCGTCAGCATCTCATTGATGCATGCTTCTAGCACTCACGCCTGGTGGCTGATACATGGACACGGTACTCGTGGCACTGTGTGTGTCTGGTACATGCACAACATGGACTGTACGCCTATGATGGCCTAGTACACAAAGATCATTGTCCACACATCTCATTGGTTGATCGTGCACTGTTTATGGCATATGTGATATCATGTTGAACACCCTATCGACCCGCCACCCAAGTGAGCCCAAGAAACCCCCTCCACCCTCCTACCTCCCCCCCGAACACCAGTGTCCAAAGATGCTCATTGTCAGTGGGCTGTCGCTATTGCAAGCCCCCTCTGCGGGTATCAGGGGCACCCCTGCCTGTGGAGCGCAGGTTCCTCACAGATCTACGTTGGGGGCTGCCCTGGACGGAACTTGCAACGGATGATGTCTGTGCCTGCTCACGTCCATGCATGTCCCTAAGGGTTTGTGAGAGCTCAGTGAGCACACGGCGCACTGCAGCAAGTTCGGCACATACGTCTTTGGACGTCGCATGCAGTTCCCCCCTCAGGCTCTCGGTGCTTCTCTCCATTTGGACTCTCAGGCTCTCGGTGCTACTCTCCATTTGTGCCCTTAGTGTCTCTGTACTTTTCTCCATTTCTGCCCTAAGTGTCTCAGTTGATGTTTCTATGTCTGCCTTAGTGCCCCCACATTCATCGGCATGGTCCTTGAGGAGCGTGGCCAGTTGCTGCTGTTGCACGATTAACTGGTCGAGGGACTGTTGCCTCTGCTGGGCCATGGCCATTTGCGGTGGTGTCACAGAGGGGCTGGTGACCTCATGTTGCCTTGCCACAGGGCTTGTGGGGGATGGCCAGTCGTCGTCTTGTGGGTGCCCCTGCGTGGTATCCTCATGTTGTACGGGATGGGACAGACAGGGGGATTGGGACAGGTCATGGATGGATCTGACTTCGACATCCCCGTCTTCTGTGTCGGAGCAAGCTGCCATCAATGGGGTGTCACCTATGGTGCTGCTGCCACCAGAGGCAGTGCCTTCTGTGGCATCCATTGGGGGGACCTGTGGTGGTGGTGTTGTGGGCATGCTGGCTGCTGGGGTGCCTGTTGATGTTCCATCCTCTGTGCTGCCACCTGATTTGTGCTGCTGCCGTGTCTTGATGCGTGCAGCTGAGGTGGAGGGTCTTTGGCCGTTGGTCTTGGCCCTCTTTGCAGGTGTGCTGGTAGGGGTGTCCTGATGCTCGTCGTTTGGATCGGACCCTGTGGTGGAGTAAAGGAGGGCGAGGGTTATTAATGGGTCTGTGGGAATTGGAATGGCAATGTATCACATGCATTGGGGTGGTACCTGAGGGTGATTTGGGTTGGGGCCTTGGAGGTGCTTTCGTTCGTGTGTGGAGTGAGGGTGCAGTTGTTTGGCAGCCTGCAGTTAGGGTGTGCCTGCTGCTCGTGTAGTGGGTGTTTTAGGGGTTTTTAATTATTTATGTATTTATTGTGAGTTTTAAAGTGCGCTATCAGGCCAATGTGTGTGGACGTTCTCCTGGACATGTGTTTCTGTTGCACTATGTGAACACATGGTACTTCACATGATTGGACATTGTGGATTTGGCATTGTTTTATTTGGGCCACCTACCTGATTCTCCGGATGTCTGCACTCCTTTCTCCATCCCTCCGACTCCCTCTATGGTCTCCATTCCAATGGTGGAGGCACAGATTTCTTCCCAGGGGGTCAACTTGATGGGTGATTCCGATCCTCCCCCGGTGGCTGTGGCAATGTTGCGGTTGGCAGAAAGTATGCTACGGACGCGTATCCGCAGGTCGTCCCATCGCTTTCTGCATTGCTGTGGGTTGCGGGGTGCGGTCCCCACCGCACTTACCCGCTGTGCCACCAGAGCCCATATGGCCTTCTTGTTCGCAAGTGCCGTCCTGGTCATTTGCGTGGAGAAGACGACGGCAGCATTCTCCTGGAGGGTCTCTGTTAGCACGGTGAGTTCCTCACGGGAGAAGTGGACCTGCCGCTTGCGGTCGCACGCTTTCTTCGCTACTTTTCCCATTTTTCTTGGTTTCGCTAGGGTGGATGACGGGTTGGGGTGTGTTTCAGGGTAGTGTTTTTAGTGGTTGTGTGGATTTTGTGGTTTTATAGGTGTACGGCGGGATGTTTCCCGTTCCGGGCCCATGTTTTAACTTCCGTTTCCGTATATTTACGGTCACCGTACTTTCCGGTTGGCGCTCACTGCGGTGTCCGCTGTGATGGGTGGCGGTATTGCACCTAGGGCGCCGTACGGCGGCGGTGTGGGCCGTTTTGGGGTCATTTCCGTCATTGCGGACTTTGCACTTCCGCCATGCCGTGGTGCTCTTGCCCGATGGGTCGGAATGGGCCGCACTTTGCTCCATCGTGCAATGGCGGAAACGCTATTTACGCTGTGGCGGTCCGGTCTGTCACTTTCCGCCAGGGTCGTAATGAGGGCCACTGCCTTTTATTCTCAGGCACAGAGAGACTTCTGCAAAGCCAGGTTCAAAGCCTTAATTGAATGGCAGACTGCAAGAGCAATGACAGATGTTGCGCTGATTGGGAGGGGAAGCATGATGACGCCGACCCTCACTGCACCTGAAGTGGTAGCCTGCGTGCTGCTAGCATGTGGAATATTCCAGAAGGGGACAAGGGTGCCAAACCAATTGTAGAGGGCCACATAACAAAGAGCCCCATGGTTTGTGTAACCAATGGATCGTCGTATTTTTTGTGACAATGAGGATAACTTGCAGTAGAGGATGGCTTAGTTGTCCACCTGATGTTAGAGACCCAATCATTTTCCCCATCAGTATGGAACGTATACCTATATGTTCTCTTTAACCCTATCAAATTCCCAAGTAAGTTTTAGTAGTTTGCCACGTAGTGTGACGTCACATATGACGAGTTTTGAATATAAGAGTTCTGTTTTTTGTAGAATGCGTTGAGAGAAATCGAGCAAACGTCCATTGATGTCTGTTGTAACTCCCTGTTTTAGATAATTGCAAATAAAACAGTGCCATGTTTTGCCAACTTCCTGAGTTGGTTTGATTACTGATGTTTGAATAAATTATGTATCCCCATCCATCTAAGTATTGCTACCTCGTCTTAAAGGGCCCTAGGTCTATGGGTTCATGTGGTAGAAGAGAGAGAATGGTTCAAGATCCGTCGAGCCAGTAGGCTTTCAAGGGTCTCGGAAACATCGGATGTCCTACGCCATTTAGCTGGAGGACCGCAAGGCTTCCTGTGGATAGCGGCCGAAACAAGATCTTGCAAGACAAACGAAGCAGGTGGGATGTGTCCCTCTTTCACAGAATTCCCCTCCCGGTTTCTACAGGCAGCTGAGCGGACCGAAGGCTAAGATGGCCGGTTGAGGAGGAGACGATCCCGAGGGTCAGGAGCTGAAAAGCGAATGTTGAGTAAATTGAGAAAGGAGGCAAAAATAATTGAGTATTATGTGGGGAAAGTAATAATGGGGAGAAATTAATGGAGGGTTGGTTGGGTATATAGTTAATGATGAAGAGTGTTTAGTAAATATATTTGGATGAGCCGCAATCCATAAAATAAGCCCAGAATCCTACGTCCAGGGACGTCTAGAAGGAGTTGTTTTAAAATCCAAGTGGATACATATAGGTTACAAACAGATAGATCTGTTAAAGAAAACAATTCACACTCCGATTGGAGTAATTTTAGGGGTGAGAGTAGCCACGAGGAGTGTTGGCAGAGATATATGTTGGGGCCATCTAGTTTGTCTGTTTGTATATTGAATGTGTTGTGTGTGTTAAGGAAATGATGAAATGTCGAAGAGCGACAACTAATAAATTGTGGTCAAAATCTGAGAGTAGCTTATTTATTTATTTATTTGTTAAAGGTATTTACTGAACAAATAGATGTAAAGACCGGTAGGGGGGGTCTGTACTTCCGCTCTCTATATGGTAGAAGGGAGGCACAGTGGACCTCAGCCAAGATTCTCTATAAGGTAGCAATGGATGAGCAATCAAGGCCTAGCTTCTCAGGAGGTGATGCAGGCTGGTTCTTAAGTACAGTGTAGTCCCAACACCCCCGCAAAGGAATGTCCACACACTGTATTACTGAAAACACAGTCTTTATATAATTAATATTCAAAGGTATGTACACGATCACAATAACGCACTTTGTACTTGGAAGTCAATAATGATAAATATATACACGTCTAGAGTGGTACCACTAATGTTATCAAATCTCATTAAAGTGCATCAACTGTACGGTTAAAATGTCACACAGATCAATAACGAGTAAACCAGCAATAAAGATAGGAAGGAACGCAAGATGGTTGAAACAATAGGCAGAATACTGACCCCTACCACTAGCACAGTTCTGTGTGGAGATCCCCCCACCTGGGCAACCTGTAGATAAAGATATATAGCACAAGCCCAGTCCATATATTGTCCGATAGTCTTACTTCTTCCTATTAAGGTTTTACCCCCCCAATGTACCTGGTGGAGTAGAGTTCTCTGATGATGCACCGACCGATCCTTCTTGAGTGCCTCCCTTTCAGGCGGGAGCCACGGATCGTCGAGAGGTGTCAGGGAACTTGCCGTTCAGTGTCGGGGAATCGAACGTCCGACGGTGAACAGGGTGAACTATGGCAGGGAAGTGGCAGCTGCGTTCCTAGCGGTGCTCGTCGACGACAGAGCGTTGGCGTCCTGCAAGGAAGAGGCGTGCAGGGCACCTCGGTGACAATAATTCTGGACCGCAAAGAGATGATGAAGAACTGAGGCCCAGCAAGGGCGTCGAGTCGTCGGCGTCTCTGCGGTCTGTAGGTGGCGGGAAACCCACCGGTGGATGCTCCTCGGCGCATCGACGGTCGGGCCTTCTCCAGCGGGAGACAAGCGGGTGACGATGCAGACGAGAGCGTCCGATGATCAATGGAAGTTCTTAGGCAAACGGGAGCACGGCGGCTCCGGTCGGCGACGGCGGTCGTCGACAGTGGCGGATAACAGTCCGGGTGCTTCTCCTTGGAGTTCCGCAGCAGTCCCCGTATCGGGTCGGCAGCCTGTCGAAGGTCTGTCTACGAGGGAGCGTTGGCAAATATCAGCTGTGCACGATGGTCCCTCGTAGCTCGGGAAGAGGGTGCCTTACCAGGTCCTCTCTGGGTCAGTCCTTGGAGGCACCTCAGCTTTCAGATTGTGAAGGAGAGCAACAGCAATTCTTCTCATCCAGCAGGGCTTCAAGGTCAAGCGTCAGTTAATCTAGTTACTCGTCGTAGTGGACTTCAGCTTCTGAACACGAATCCTAGCAGTGAGAGGTCCCCAGATATACTGTTGATCCCCCATTCATTCTGCTGGGTCACACTCAAGCATCCAATCACAACTACGGGCATTCATGCAGGCAGGCAGCCAATCAGGCATTTGAGGTATTCAGGCCATTCACTTCTCTCCAGACACTCACAACAAGTTATGTGTATTGGGACAAGTACCGAGCCATTCAACACTCCAAGCTGCATTCATACCGGTTTCGGGTAGGGTTGTCTCAGTCATTGTGTCAACCACCAGATACTAGAGACCCACAACACAGAATGTATATTCGTCACACACTCTATTCACCCAGGTCCCACCCACAGGAGGTACCCACAACAAAAATCACCGGGAAGGCTCCAGCTAGTCTGACTGGGCCTTCACAACACCATATATGGCACTTCCAACCAACAGCCAGTCAGGGGGAAGGGACAGAGTCAGGGCTTCACAGGACTTTGGGAAAACAAGGTAATGGGTAATAGAAAGCAAGAGGCCACCATCAGGAATCAACTGATCCCAATGGCAGGGCCGGGGTATCCCAAAACGGAGGATACTCCGCGCACCTGTCAAATTCAGCATGGAGCTGCCACCAGCCCATACGCTGCTCTGTGGGCCACCCACAGGTGCCCAAAAATATACACTAGGGGCACAGGGTTGTACCCCCACCCATGGGTGCCATAAGGGTATCCCACGGGTCCGTTCACCAAACCAAAAGAAAGAGAGCTGCACCGCCAGGAGTCCCACATGAACTCCTGCACGGAAAACACGACAGAACACACAATAAAAAGCAGTAAAGGACAAGGATACGGAGGCCCTGTCCCTCCGATGTATTTCCAGCATCACAATAGATTGAAGTAAAGTGAGACATAAAGGTTTGGAGCTGCAATGATTGGTGCGCTCATTTTGTATTATTTTTCTGAAGAGTATTTTCTGTGTAAAATAATGGTAAGTATTGACAGTCGACTGTGACTAGTCATGATGGGGATGTTACTCAGCTCATACACCTATGCAAACAGCTGCCAAAACACGCACCCAAGCTTAATCATTATATTGCAGAATGGGTTAAGGGCATATCAGATAAAGGGTTCATGCCATGGCCACAAAGGGGATCCTTGTCAAAGGCAGTTTTGCAACACGTGACCACATACTTGCATGCTGCGTACACGGGAAAGAAGTTAGAAAAAAGGTTCACTAGCATAGAGCTTTTGAACATGTACCAGGAGGAAGGCGAGACACGCCTCCTGAAGACTGGATGCTTAAACAGTGCCAAGAGGAGGGTGCTGAGCCTTCTGACCCCCCTACCTCATCTGAAGTAAATGGCGATAGTACGAAAGACGAAGAAGTGTATCCATTAAGGTAGCTTAAAGCAGGATACAGTAATCCGACGCATGAGCCGCCTGCATATAATAGTGACGAGAGTCCAAAAAAAACTGCAGAAAGGGAAGTGATCTCTAAAAGAGAGAAGGGAACGACCAAGCATGACTCTAAATATAGAAGGAAACATTAAGAGATGGAAAGGAGAAAAGGACAAAGCTGATAAGATAGCGCTGATACAAAACGAATGGATGGGTGGTCAGATATCGTTCAAACTTGATGGGAAGAGCATTGATGAAGTACGGCAAGGGGAAGATCAAGATGAGCAAGATAAAAAGGACAGGGAACAAGAGAAATTATTGAAAGAAGACAAGTCTAAAAGAAAGAGCAGACTAAGAAGAGAACAAATGTATCAGGAAGAGCAGTTAAGAAAGGAAGAAAGGGCGGAAGAGCAAAGAAAATATGACAATAGTCAGAGAGCAATAGAATAACAAGACTAGAAAAGAAAAGGGACGAAGAGGAAGAACATAAATTAAGAGACAAAACAATACAAAGACGAAGAGATGACAAGGTGCGTAGGGCAAATTAAAGAATGGAAGCGAAAAGACAGGAAGGGGAAAGGATTAGGGAGGAATCAAAGAAACAAAGTGTATTTTAGGAGGAAATGGAATGAAAAAGACAGCAGAAGGCACGCAACATTGATTGCATTAAAAGGGAATTTTTGTCATCAAATCCAGTAGTGCATTGGGGAACATAGAGGAGTTTCTCCCATCACAAGAACCTATACCAGGACCATCTCGAGGATTTTGAGATAGGATGCATCAGAGACAGAATCGAGACAGCTTATCGGGAAATTAGGACAAAAGGTAAATCTAGAAATAAAGGGAAAGACGATCGGTCTGCAAGTGCCCAGTCACAAGGCAAGGAGGGAGGCCTGTTCATCCTTGAGCTGAGAGCCTTGTCTTTGCACAGGCTAACTCTAAATAGAGATGAGAACGAGGAAAGTCATACAAGTTGGGGACAGGATATGTCAGATGAAGAAAAGGAAACCTTACGTGGGGAGGAGGGTGCTAGTGCGTGTGGCCCTGAGGGGTGTTTTCAGACAGACAAGAAAGCATGGTGGTCAGACTTGGACCTGCCTAAAGAAAGGACGCCAGAGCCCATGGCGTGGCCAGAGCGACCTAAATGCGACTTCTTAGTGAGAGGGTATACATCGCCACCATATGTGAGCAGGCTGAGGTCATTACCAGAAAATAAACGATCAGGAACCATTGTCCCTGCTATGAACAGGCAGACAATAGGAGACGATTGCGAATTTGGGATTTCACAGTTTCCGTTGTTACAAAAAGGAGGGCCAGACCACATTATATCCCGTGGCCCCAAATAGATAAGGATAATTTAAGGTGTTAGCTCCCGAGTTTGACTTTGGGCGCTGGGAAAAGGATCTATGAATTAGAATAAATGACACTAGGAAACACGTTAGTTATAGGGGACATTAAGGGTCTTGTAGCAGCTATTCTTGGGCAAAGGGCTGACGATATTTGGACAAGAGCAGGCTACGCAAGTTTCCCAGCACAGAACACAGCGCACAATGGAACGCTGTTTAATAATTGTTTAATAATTGTAGAACAGCAGTCTGGAAAGCACTTAGAGTACAATATCCTGTTACGTCAGATATGGGCACTACAACGGCACGTAAAATGAAGGAAGGTGAGGACTTGCTTGCTTACATTCAGAATTTTCAAGAGCAGTGGTCTTTGCAATCTCTTGAACCACGGGGGATACCTGTGTTCTATAGAAGCTGGTGGGTATGGAGGCGAAGCGATGGCCAGAAATACAGCTGACTTTTGCACATCATTGCCGATTGTTACAAGAGAAAAATCGAAAGAGAGAAGATGCTAGGAAGATCGAGGAAGCTAAATTGGTTCAGAAGAAGCAGTCGAAGTATGCTATATAAGGGGAAATGTTAACTAGCGGAGAAGGATCACAACAGACCACAGGTATGCCACAGGTGAACCAATGGCAGTCGGATCAAGGAGGGAACAGATTTATGCCGAGTGGCAGGGAAGGCTTCTGCTGAAGAGGAGGCTTTCAGAATAATCAGGGAAATGTTCAGAATAACCAAGGTGGTTTTCAGAACATACAGAATGATAATCAAATCATGCAGGGAGGGCGAATTAGGAGATTCCTTCCTGAGGGTTGGACATGAGGAATGACAGGGCACATTGCGTGAACATGTGGGAGCCAAGGGTTTGTACAGAATGGGCAATTCTGAAGAGGGGAACAGCTTATCCTCCAGCAGTTAGCCCACAAAGTATGGATGGGTTCTCCCAAGATCAGACAGTGTATCAACCACAAGTTCTGCAAACACAACAGACTTTGCAATCACAGCAAGCACCATTGAATCCACCGCAACAACAGTCACAGCCCGCAGATACAGCTGAGCGCAAACACAGGACAGCTATTGACTCCTAGAGTAGGGGGTGTTACTGTCATGGCAGAGAACCCTTTTACAGGTAAGGGAATAAGTATGTACCCACAATCGAACAGCTCACAGGGTGACTTGATGTGTTCAGTACTATCAGCGATGCCCAATCCTCAAGAGGAACTGAGGGTTGACGTTACCATAGGAGGCAGATCGTTTTCTTTTTTTGGTAGACACAGGGGCAACTTGCTCATGTATACAAGAGGAAACACTTTAATTATCAGGAAATTCCATGAACGCCCAGGGGTTGTCTGGAGCTACAAGTAGAGTTCCTTTTACTGAAAATGTGCCGGTCTCTGTGGCAATGCGATATGTCTGTCCCATTGTTGTATTCAAGGCAAACACCAGTTAATATACTGGGCCAAGATTTAATGACGAAGTTAAATATGATGATTTCTTTCACTGATGAAGACATATGGCCTCATCACGACTTTGGTGGTAACCCTTAAATCTTAAATCCAGTGGTAGCGCTATTACCGCCGGATTTGGGGGTCCGCCAAAGCAGGACTTCGGCAGATTTCTCCCCAGCTCTGAGCTGGGGGAAATCCGCCGAAAATTCACGCTATTACCGCCGGCGGGAAATCCGCCGGCGGTATTAGCGCAAAATTTCCCCATTGAGCCCAATGGGGAATGGGGCATTCCCAAATGGGCTCAGTGTGGAAGCGTCCTGCATTTTTTGATGAGGATATGGAGAAAGTGCCAAATTCTTTGTGGACTTCAGGCCCCTATGATGTGGGCCTGTTAAAAGGAGTGGGATAAATTAACATTAAGCTGAAACCAGGAGCAATTTTACCTCAAGCAAGGCAGTATCCCATGTCTCAAGAGGCAGACAAGGGTATTTTCAAGACTATATCAGCCATGATGGATCAAGGCATCTCAGTGACGTCATAGTCACCATGCAATATCGCAGTGTATCCTATCAAAAAATCAAAAGGGGGTTGTTGTTTTTAATTCAGGACATGAAGCCGATTAACCAGATTTAAGAGGCAGAGTTTCCTCTAGTTTCGAATCCAGCGACGATACTATGTAGTATCCCGTTTGAGGTGCGATATTTCACGGTGATTGACTTGAAAAATGCGTTTTTCTCAATCCTGTTGCATAAGGATTCCCAAGATCTCACATCGTTTACGTTTGGTCAGACTAAGCTGAAATGCACATGTCTGCCCCAGGGGTATTGTGAGTCTCCATCAATTTTCAATAGGGTCCTGCAGATGGAGCTGAGCAATATTGATTTGCTAAGTGTTGTGCTGAAAAACGTAGATGATATTTTGGCCTGTAGCACATCAAAGGAAGATTACAGACGAGACTCGATTCAGCTAATGATTATTTTAGCAGGATATACGGTGGACAAAGAGAAATTGCAGTATTGCCAAGAAGAGGTGTTATACATAGGACAGTTAATCTTGCAAGAAGGAAAGAAGTTTACACTTAAAGAGCTGAAGCGATTTTGAAAATGTCAAAACCGCACATGCAACTGTTTTTAGGACTATGTAATTATATTAGAGCATGGGTATTTGATTATAGTTCATACACAAGGCCCTTGTTGCGTGCCATGAAAAAGGCACAAGTGAATCAGGAAAAAAACGGAATGGGGTGAGGAAATGGACGAGGGGTTTGATGAACTAAAAAAGGCAATTTGCACAGATCCTGTTTGCCAGTTTTAGGGATTCCCAATTATTCGAAGGAGTTCCTTTCATTCTCGTACACGAATGGAACAGTAATGACAGCAGTAATCACACAGAGAACTACATTGGGGTACAAACCCCTAGCATATTACAGTGGGATTTTGGACTGAGAAATGAGGGGTCATTTCCCTTGTGAACAATCATTGGCAGCAGCCATGTTCGCTATTGAGAAGTCTTCCAGCATAGTGATGGGGTATTCCATGATGTTATTTGTTGAGCATGCTTTGTTTGCTTCTTTTGGAGAAACCCAAGGGTACACTGATGTCTCAAAGAGCTTCTGCTTATGAGGTGGTTATATCGAATCCAGCAATTAAATTAGTCAGGTGTAAAATGGTGAACCCCACCATGTTTGTAGCTGAGCCATTGGCAGAGGATGAACAAGTGCATGATTGCTTAAATTATGAGGAGTTCTATGACGAGATCCCGAGAGTGAAGGAAAATGCTCTAGCAGCAGGGGAGATTCTTTTTATTGATGGTTCTTTGAAGATCGATCAAACTGATAAAGAAAGACATTCAGGCTCAGCTGTGGTAAGACACAGAGCCAATAGGAAATTTGAAGTGGTAGCAACTGGTAGCACTGCCAGACTACTGCCTCATTTTTCAGCACAGGCTGCAGAATTGATGGCAATTATAGTCGCGCTCGAGAAACACACAGACCAGGAAGTAACAGTGTACAGCGATTCCACCTATGTGAAGTTAACCGTGCACTCAAGGCTAGCACATTGGAAAAAGAGGGGCTACCTCAGAGAGGACTGCACTCCAGTGCAACACGCAGCATTATTGGATAGACTTATTAAGCACTACAACTCCCATTAGCCATCGTAATAGTTAAGTGCAAAGTGCACACTAAGCGAACAGACTTGATTTCACGCAGATACCAAGCCGCTGACAAAGAGGCCAAATGAGTTGCATATTTTTCTGATATTTTTCATTTTGATTCACCTGATGTGAAAGAGAAAATGGTTGTGATGATATTTGTGAATGAAAGTTTTAATCACTTATCACACGCACAGTTAATGGAAGTTCAAGGTGAAGCTCCACCAGAACAGAAAGAACTGTGGAAGTGGAGGGGGGTGTTCTTTATCCCCCTCTGATGCATTGTGGTGACAAGACAGCACTGGTAATCCAGTGATGCCTGTAGCCTTATTAAGGGTAGCGTTAGAACAGCTGCAGTGCCCTGCTCATGTCACTAGGGAGAGTTGCTTTTAATGTAGTAAATTGCATCGTATGTCAAAAGTTTACTGCTGGGCACACGCTGCGAACAGTCGAAGGAGTAATTCTTTGACCAAATGGTCCTTTTCAGCATTTACATATCGATTATTTTGATATGCTTCAGGTCTGTAATGGATACAGGTATATGATAGTGGTAGTGTCCCTTCTCAAGGTGGATCGAGGCTAGTCCATGCACATACACTGATGCCAATTGTGCAGTGAAGTTCTTAGTCCAAGAAGTATTTCCTAGATGGGGGTATGTGAGGTGCTGAGATCAGATAATGGCCTGCATTTTGTGAATGAGGTATTTGAACGGATTAGCTTGTTATTAAAAACAAGTTTTCTTCTGCTTATCACCCGCAAGTGAAAAGAATATGTGAGAGACTCAACGGTCTTCTTAAAGACAGAATAGCCAAGTTGAAATTAACACTGAAAAAGGGGTGGCTGCATTGCCTGCCCTTGAATTATATGCATTGAAAAATGAGCCCGGCTTTGACCACCACCTCACACCCCACAAATGAGTTACATGGAGGCGAATGAGAATGCTTCTGACTCCTCCATCGAGGACTAGGAGTGACAACTGCAGAATTGTTAGGAGATGAGCTACGTGCGTACTTAACATGTATGATGGCCAGTATCTCTGTCATTTCAGATCAAGTCAAGCGGACGGGGTATCAGTCTCAGAAAACAGATGAAGACCATACAGCTACCGGACCTGAAGGATCATTTGTACCTAAACTGTTTGCTGGAGATCAGGTTTTAATGAGATATTTCACATGAAAGTGGCACAAGCCTAGATTTAGCGGCCCTTTCGTTGTGGAGGACATTACTCCATCTGCAGCCATAATCCCAGGGAAACGAGCTTGGGTACTCTTAGGAGGCGTGAAAGTCTACACTGGAGAGGCTGTCACACCCCCAACCCATTTGGAAGCAAGTCAAGGAGAAGAAGATCAGCACGTGCAGACTCGATTGATGACAAGGAGGAATGACGCAGAGACTGTCCAGTAGACAAAAAGTGTAAATTTAGACTGTGGCTGCCCTGAGACACTCTTTGTAGCTGCCAAGCAAGGAGTGAGCGAGTTCCTGTTCTTCAGCCACAGGAGTTTGCTGACATGGGACTGTGTAGTATGCAAGTAAACAAAACATGCCAGGTTTTGACTTTTTGTTTGACGACTGGAAGAAGGAGCAGTTCCCCGACTTGTTTTTCACTGAGTTCCTCATTGGAGGTGCGTATGGTGTTGTCAGATGTTGATGTACACAGACTACTTCTTGCTGTCTTCATATTTATACCCAGAGCTTACCCTGCTCTTGTTGGGAGGAGCACTGACATATGTGCTGTTATCCAGGATCCTAAGAATGGTCCGACTATTAGATGTTTATTGGCAGCAATTATAAAACAGATCAGACTATTGCTTGAACATCTTTCCAGAAGTACAGATGGTCCTGTTTAACGACAATGCCCACAAACGACTTGTTATGATCTTTTACTATTTGCTTCAAGCTCATCCTTATCTTATTTGGTGAGACACCAATACTTTTGTGTTTTTGCGAGATCCTATAAATTGTTCAGTAATCAGCCATTTACTTGTGGAGATTATAGAGCAAATTCGACAACTACCGGAGCATCTGATGAGTTTGTCTGAAAAAAACTGTTTTTTCCTTCCTTAAAAGTAATTACATGCAAACATGTGGTCCATAGAGCATATTGCAGGTCCAGAGAGTGAGCAAGGTCAATGACGTCTGGAAAGACATCAATGGTGTAGCCTCAAGTATTGGTGCATAGTATATGCCTATTCTACGTTTATCATTGTTTTTCTGATTCTGCTAATCCACACTGTGAATTTCATTGGTCCCAAGAAAGCAATGGTCCTTTGATCCTTCCCACTCCAGTCACCTTGGCAGAACTAGACATTGTGAGAAAGCCAAGGACTTATGTGATTGTCCCAACTCTAGTGGCTCATGTGAAGGCACCAAATTCTTTGACAAGTGTCCCTAGAAATCCTTATGTAGGAAGGACTATTTTAGATATCCTTGCTGAGCATCATATACAGATTCTTAGAGAAAAACAAACTAAAAGTCCTAAGAGAAGTGCAAGGGAGGATGATTATGAATTAAATAATTATTTAGACAGTACATCACATTTGGGGAACAACATGTGGAATCAGCACATGAAAGAAGTGGGAAAAAGGACATCTGAGGAGGATTGCTATGTATGTGCACTCCTGCCTTATGCTATGGTTAAGTCTAAAATATTCATAGCTATTGAAATAGATGCACTCTGCCATACAAGAGGTCAGTTTCAGGGCCGAACAGCATCTTTGATATGGGTGACAGAATGGACAGCACAGATGAAGATGATTATGTCCAAGTATTTGAAGACAAGAGCGAGGGCACACACCAAAACTAATGTGATAAGATATGAACAGCCTGGTATGAAGGAAGCTGGAATTAAATCAGAAATAAACAGAAGACTCAATTGTCAAGGGAAGACTGATGAAGAAATCTGAAGCTGCAAGAAAAAAGGGCAGATGCAGGTGCGGAACAGTGCTTTCTTGAGCAGATGGGAAGAAGGTGCAGTCCTATGCAGAGCTGTGGCAATCACTGGTTGTTACAAGCCAGTTATTGAACGAGCTGAAAAAGGATGCAAACCTCTATTGCCAAGACTTGCAAAGCTTATGACGTGGATCAAAGACAAAGGAGGCCATTGCAGATAGTGCCTTTGGCTTGTGCAGAACTATGCTTCAGAAACAATGGCAAGAGAAAAGCTGGAGAAAATCAACAGTGTGGATGAATCCTTTATGTACCATGAATAAAGGACGGGACAGTAGTGATACAGGATCACTATTAGGCCTGTGGATCCAGAGCTTACAAGAAGCTGCCCAGAGATTTGGGAGGACTTTGTTCTATAGTGATTGTTAATGTTCTGGCATTGGAGATTCCTAAAAGTGACTTGAACACTGGTGAATTTCCGAAAGCAGATGCTCACCTGAGGAAGAAGAGATCTGCTGAGCTCTTGAAAGGAATGAAGAGGGAGAACTATTTCTCAGACAAATCGATAGAAGCTTTTGATGCCATTCCATATGAATATAGATTGTTCAGTCAAACTTCAGCAATATTTATGACAATGTTCATGCCTAGGATCCAAGGATCCAGGTGATGACGAAGGACAAAGGGTAACAGATAACCAGATGGGAGCTTCTGCATACAATCAACACCACCATAAAGGGATTCAATGCAATCAAGGTGGAACTGAGAGCCATACGACTGATGACTCCCCAGAAGAGATATGTCCTGGCCATGATGACAGCTGTGGATGTAGGTGTTTGTGCCAAAATTGGAGAATCATGTTTCACATTCATACCTTCTCGTGACAACGAGAATGGCACCTTAACAGAGGCCATAACGATGCTGACAAACCTGCATGTCAAGATGGAAGAGGAAGTGGAAGACATTGGTGATGACAGCTGGTTTAGGTAAATTTTCTCGTGTGTTCCACAATGGATGGAGAACATTTTCAAACTCCTGTAAGCCCTGTTGGTGATGATCATGTTTGGATTTTGTGTGATCAGGATAATACATTGCAAGAAGACTGCAAAGAAAGCAGTGGGAATGAAGAATGTTATTGATGTCGAATCAGGATTTGAACCTAACGAGCTGACAGATGAAGAAATCAGAGATACGTAAAGGCCAGCATCCATGCACCTGAGGGAACGAAGTTCCTGTACCCAAAGAACCACAAGAAGTATGTGGAAAGATGGATCTACCGTCATCCCAATGGTCAATGCATGCTTATGACCTGGAGTGTTGATGAGCATGTGAAATCAGCAGGATGCCTGAAAGGAGTCATAAAGATATGGGTACCAAAGAAGCGCTTCTTCAGATGAGGATATCTTGGTGTGAAGACTGATGAGAGAGTGGTCAATGAATCGCCCAGAGGGGAGAGTGTAGAGGAGAAGTCAAGTACCCCCACCAAAAGCTCTGCCCCCATGTTGCCCATATGCTGGGAACTTGAAGTTGCAACGCTTGCAGTACGAGTGAGGATGCCTGTACTTCAAAGGATCCTTGAAACAAAGTATCCATTTAGAAAACTCTATATGCATTCTTGAAGATATGATGGCCTTCTGGATAAAGTCCCAGAAGAAGTGTGAGAGTGACTAAAAAAGAAGACTGGTGACGTCACATGAAGCAGAACTGACACACCCAGAAAAGATGCACTAGGCGAAAGAATATAAACATTCTATAAGATCTGAAGGGGAGGTGTTGAAGATGAGCAACATTTCTGGCTTGAGATGAAGATGCTCATGCTAAAGAAACACTGAAGAAAATGCAAAATCGGTTTACACTTGTACAGATTCAGTAACGCAAGTAGACAAAATGATGTTAAGGCTGGCTACAAAGTGAATAGTTGCGGAGATGCACCAATGTATATTGATAGGAATGTATAGAAATTGGGTTTTCCAGGATGCACTTTAGCAAGGCTTGAACCACCGTGATTCGAAAAGGTTTCAGTGTGGCGCAGATGGAAAACAGCTAATGGCGCAGGAGAAATTCAAGAAAGGCTTGGTTGGACCAGCACCAAGAAGTCGAGGCCACCGTGAGCCTCGTTGTCCATCCAGTAGTTACAATGAACGTGGGAAAGAAACAAACTTCTGTTTGAGGTGGAATGGAAAAACACTGAAGGCATAAAGAGTTCATCATTTAATAATATTAAATGTAGCAAAGAGCTCAAAAACGCAGTTTCCTGTCACATGGTTAGATCAAAATAGACATTGGGTCGAGCTACACCGAAACCAAGATGATACTCCCTTTTATTCTCAGTCACAGAGAGACTTCTGCAAGGCCAAGTTTAAAGCCTTAATTGACTGGCAGACTGCAAGACTGATGATAGATGTTGGGCTAATTGGGAGGGGAAGCCGAACCGCCCTGCACCTGGAGTGGTAGCCTGCATGCTGCTAGTGTGTGGAATATTCCAGAAGGGACAAAGGTGCCAAACCAATTGTAGAGGGCCACGTATCAAAGAGCACTATCATTTGTGTAACCAATGGATCATCGTATATTTTGTGATGATGAAGATGACTTGCACTAGATGAGGGCTTAGTTGTCCACCTGATGTTAGAGACCCAATCACTTGCCCCATCAGTATGGAATGTATACTTAGATGTTGCCTTTAAGCCTATCACATTCCCAAGTAGGTTTTAGTAGTTTGCCACATAGTGTGATGTCACATATGACCAGTTCTGACCATAAGAGTTGTGTTTTTTGTAGAATGCGTTGAGAGAAATCGAGGGAACGTCAGTTGATGTCCGTTGTAACTTACAGTTTTAGATAATTGCAAATTAAACAGTACCGTGTTTTGCAAACGTCCTGAGTCGTTTTGATTACTGATGTTTGAGTAAATTCTGTATCCCCATCCCTCTAAGTATTGCTACCTTGTCTTAAAGGGCTCTAGGTCTATAGGTTCACCCCGTTATTATTCTAGGAGACTGTAACCTCTTGGCTGATGAGCCACAAGATAAGCAAGCAGTGTCTCTTCTTCCCTTCCTGGACACCATTGGATTCTCATAAGGGGTCTGAGACCCCCCACCCCCACATTGGGGGACACACAAATGATTGGGTTTTGACACATCATCTATCCATCACCAATACCACTGTCACCCACTGTCTCTGGTCTGATCATTGTATAGTAAACACCTTAGTCCATCTCCTAGCGCCCCCAATGAGATTGGATGCTTTACCTAGGCACTTCATAAAAACTGAAATGTCAAAAACATTAACCTCAGAAATTGTCCACTGCATTTAGAGCCAAGTTACCCCCCTCAAATATTTTAGTAACTTCACTGATTTTGTCTCTCACTTAATTGCTATTATAGACTGTGGCATTGAGGCGCTTGCACCAGTAAAATCCAAGATGGTGAACCCTGAAATCAATTGGAACTCCTGGTTCAATGACACCATCTTGCAACTCAGACACTTGAAGAGGGCTAGAGAAGTTGAGGCTAAATCCACCAGTTTTAACAATAGGCTAGCCCTTGCCAAAACCAGCTCTAGGGTGCTTTTATTTTTTCAATCTTGAAGGAATTTGAAGCCTAATCTGGCTGGAAACCATCACCTAATAAAGATCCTGCCTGATGCTATGTGGTTCATGACAATTTTTCCTCCAAAATCACCCGACACAACAAGCAATCCTTGCCCAAAAAAGGGACTCTATTAAACATACAGAATCTTCTTCTTGATGATTCCGGCTTTTCAGCACCTCAAGATAGGAGCGCACCTGTCCAATTTGAATTTAAACATTGCACTGAAGCTGAAATTCGAAAGATAATAACTGAAATTAACCTGAAATGAAACCTACTTCCTGTCCCGGCAACAGGTTCTGTCCAGTATCTTCAAGGACTGCCTGGATGTTCTTCCTGATGGCAACAAAACTGGTTAATCTTTCTTTCACTGATGGTTGTGTCCCCATCCCATTGAGGGAAGCATGGATTGCACCTCTATTGAAGAAGAACAATCTTGATCCATTAATAGGTCAAAACTACTGCCCAATAACAAACGTGCCCTTCTTCCTGGAGATCATGGACCGTGTGGCATACATCCAGCTCCTGGAGTTTATTGAAAGCAATGACATCCTTGGCCTACGACAGTCAGGCTTCAGAGCTAGACATGGCATTGAAACTGCCCTGCTAGATCTTAAGTCCAATCTTGCCAGCATTGTGGACAAAGGTCATCCAGCCCTCCTCATGCTGCTAGACCTCTCAACAGGGTATGATTTTGGGGACAGAGAGGACACACACAGGGTAAATGCTTCAAAATGTCTTTATTTAAATAATAAAGGGTTTGGAAAAATGCCTAATTTGCCCCATTTCTAAATCGGATTAGTCTCAACCATTACACAAATCAATAATACAGTTGTCAGGATGTCAAAACAATAAAGTGTCCATGCTCCTATGTCCAAATGGCTTCTCTGACCCTCACACTTAATACACCACAAAACTATCATTTGGTAAAATAAATAATGTGATGCTTTTCTGCAGCCGTTTAATGGCTCTTATGTCTGGTGTTTTTAAAGCAAATATTATTTGCCAAGTGGACACTCCCCTTCCCTGGTCATTTCCCACATCTTAGAGCTTTAGAGCCCTGATGCCAGTTAGACACCTTGGTCTTTTGCCACGTGGTACAACTCTAGGGTTACTTGGTATTTTCTTCTTATCAAGTGTCCCAAGTAACTGTCTTCAGAAAAGTGGTGTCTTGGATAGTTCACAGTCTTATTGTACATAAACAAATGAGCCCTTCCTGTAACCCCTGTCTCGGTTCAAAAGGTCTTACTGAACGAGGAAAAATGAGAATAACAAGGCCTCATTAAGTAGGGCTCCTATTTCCCTTTTTAATACAAATATTTTATTAGTAGCAAATGAGGATGGGTTAGGATATCCTATTACCCCACATGCAAGTTAATTTTCAAATGGTTTCACAAAGCACTATGCCAGGGTAAATGTATACTTCTAGTTCCACAATGCTTTTCTTTCTTTATGCATTGATTTCACTAAAGACTACCTTCTTGCTACTTTTGTTTCTGTAATAAGTAACTGTGCCTTTAAATCATTTTGTTCCCTTACAGAATACCTTCTTACCACTTTTGTTTCCATACGCGATCATTCTACACACATTTAATCAGACAATAACTTTCCTTTTTCATTTATTTTCCAACACAAGGGGCTTCACTTCATCCTCGCTCACTCTGGTTACATTGTATTCTTTCTATTCTCCTTTCATCAATGTCAGTTTCACTTTAGTTAGCTCATGTTGAAGCTCTTAAAAAGGCTCCCACTTCCCAACAGTCACTGCTCTCCTTTTATGCTTCCTTCTTACTCCATTTTGTCAAACAGTGTATGCTGGGCTTCTCATCCACCCCTATGACCTGCTCTACAGGAGAATGAATACTTGATGGAAGGGGGAGGGCAGGATCCTCACACGGCCTCCTTCTCTCCCATAGTCTCATGTCTTCAGGGTTCCTGTTCTCTCACCATAGCCTCAACAACTGTCTACTCTTGCAGTCTTTCAGGGTCTCTGCGTTTCCCAGATGAATCATGACTCACCTTCTGCTTTTCTTCAACTTCCAGTGCTTTGCTTTTTCGTTTCGTTCTCTAGGCTTCCCTGGTCTGCCTGGACACTCCGGAGCACTACTTCCACCACTGCTACTGCTTCTGACATGGTCTCTACTGCTACTTCTACTGCCACTACCTGCTTCCGGCCCAACCTCTGTCCTTCTCTTTTGTGGCTGGCTTTTCCAATGGACATAAGAAAGGGACTCGGGTGTTGGGACTTAGGTTTTACTCCTTGCCTCTACAGATGCAGCTTCCTCAACCAAGTGACCTGAAGGCTGGGGTGTTGCTTTACATATATACATATGCCCATATGGTATATCTGGATTCACCTTGTAAGAAGAGTTGGAATTGATTCTGGGGAAAACTCATTTGGTTTTTCACATACTTTCCCCCACAAGACCAAGGCTATCCCACCTAAAACTGGGGTTGGATTTTCTCTGGGTGCTTTGGCCGATGTTTCTTCCTCCCAGGACCAAGCGGTATGTCCTCCTCCAAATTTCCCTTTTCCCAGTTAACAAATGGTGAATAGATGGAGTTTATGGAATTAAGGTCTTAAAAAATCTTATTGAAATTTGAGAAATCAGTACCTATGATTGTTTCCTCTGAGAGTCCTGGCATTACAGCTGTATTCATGGTTGCCTCATGGTTGCAGAACTTAATTACCACAGGAGTTCGATGACACACCTATTGGTCTCCGTGGACGCAAGTGATTTGAACTGGATCCATACCCGGTAATTCTCCTGGATAAATGAAATCTGACCTAACTGCTGTTGGCCTGCTACCAGAATCTACCATTGAAGTTAGTGGGATGCCATTCATTGTGGCCTTTTCATGGGTTTTCACTGAGATAGGTAAGGAGAGACAATTCATGATGTTATCGATTTCATATTCTTCTTTTGTATGTATATCCTCCCAAGGTCTTCCTGACATCCAACCAATTTCCATTGGTTCTTGTCTTCTATTCTTCGGGCAATGTCTCACCAGGTACAATCCCTTGTATAATTGAAAGTCTCTGACCCATTGCTGAGAGAAAGCCAGAGGAAGGGAACCCCGCTTTCTGATAAGATTGTGAACTGTGTAATAAGGCAAGTGTGAACCAAACAGAGGGATGTCGAGAGAAAGCTTGGAGAAGGGAACCCACACTTTCTGATGAAACTGAGCAAATCATGAACTGTATTATAAATTCACTAACTGTGTTAAAGATGGCTATCTGAACCCGATGGAGGGATGCCAAGGGGAAAGCTACTGAGAGTGAATCCTGCATTGAGATAAAGGAGAGTAAACTGTATATTTGGCAAACGTGAACCTGGCTAAAGGATGCCTGCGAATTGGGGTGAAGAGTGATACACCTGTGAATATTGTGTTGACAAGAGTGAACCCGGGTGAGGGCTGTCCACAGTAATGGTTGTTTAAAAAGGCATTAAGGTTCGTGAATGTTGGGAGTTGTATTTGCAAGGACATAGTGAACCCGACAGAGGGAGGCCCATTTTTGCAAGAAGGATCCAAACCCGGCGGAGGGAGTTGCTAGATTTGATTTTGATTTTAATATTGGGAATTTCTAATGCACACCAAACAGAATCAACTATAGACAGGCGCTGATGTAAACTACTGGATGGACTTTCAGAGTATCAGTTCAATTAGCACTTTTTATAAATGAAAGCAGCCTATCTGAAGAGAAAAGTTTTCAGGCTCTTTCTAAAAGGTAATAGGGGTTTAGAGAATCTAATCTCTAATTTTAGTAGGTTCCACAATTTCGAACCAAACACACTGAATCTTCTATCTCCCCCAAAGATCAGGTTAGGCCTTGGCACAGACATCAGGAGCTGATCTCTAGACCGGAGATCTCTACTTGGACAGTAACAAATGATTTTATCGGCAAGATATCCCTGGGCAAGTCTGTTCAAACGTATACAATACGAATTTTATTTTGTCCTCTACCTTAAGCCAGTGTAGGGATCTCCGGAAAGCAGATACATGATCCCTTCTGTTCAGCTGCCCGATTAACCTGACTGCTGCATTTTGGGCTATCTGTAATCTTCTAGCTGCTTTGCTTGAACTCCTGCCAGCAGGCTATTGCAGTAGTCCAGGTGGGGGCTGGTCATGGCACCCACAACTACTGCATGATCGTCAACTGGGATGAAACGGAGTACGTTACGCAACACCCAAATTGAGTAGAAAACTGCTTTAACTTTAGCCCCCATGTGGGCCTCACTACTGAGGTTTGATTGCCACACGCATCCAAGATTCTTGACCCTGGCGTTATAATGTAATTGTTCTCCCAGGATCAACGGGGCGGTTTCTGTCTCTCTGTTAGCATTTTCCCGTTTGGACTAAACTGTATCAGCCCAGTCTTGGTGGCATTAAGCTGGAGCTGATTATCTGCCATCCACTCGCTGAGCTCATTCATACATAGATTAATCTTCTCAAAAGCTTCCTCCATATTTTTAATCTCGATATAGACCTACGTGTCATCGGCGTAAGAGTGAAATTGAAGTACATCTGAAATATCTCAAACACCAGATGAAAATATTGATTAAAAATCGGCAGGAACAGGGATGACCCTTGGGGTACCCCACAGTCCAAGGAGATTCAATCTGAGCTGAAACCTTCCAGCACATCTCTTTTCATCCTGTCCTTTAGAAATGAGACACACCATTCTTTCACTACCATTGATGCCTTTCCTATCTTCATAATCTGTTGTGTCATGATGTGATGATCCACTGTGTCAAAGACCGCGGACAGGTCCAGCATTAATAAAACCGTAGATGCTCCTTTGTCCGCGGCCTCCAACAAATCATCATGCACTGCCAAGAATGCAGACTCTGTCTCATGATTGGGGTGGAATCCGGATTGAAGTTTATCTAACAATTTTTCCTTATCCACAAACGTTTGAAACTGTGTGCAGACTACTTTTTCCAATATCTAAATTGGCCAGATTAAATTAGCAACTGGCCGATAATTTTTAAGTGTTTTTGGGTCCAAATTGGAATTTTTTTAACAACGGTCTTACTAGCGCCTTTTTCAGGGCTTTAGGGACCTGACCCTCTTGTAGAGATTTATTTACAAAAAGTGTCATAAATGGTGTTAAGTTAGCAGCCAAGCGATTAGCTGTGCAGGCTGGCATCGCACATGACAAATCATTTGTAGGTTTCAGTTGCAGCAATAGTGAATGAATAGTCTCCTCATCTACCGATTGAAAATGGAAACTTTTTTCCATTACCTCCCCTCCTACATCTGTATCCTTGCTAGGGGGGAAGAGCAATCACCCAAGCTGCAAGATCACTAAAGGAACTTTTGTTTGTTGTTTTGATCCAACATGCCTTCTAAGGCAAGAGACTTTGAGGAAAGCGACTTGGCCCTTAAAGGTTCTGCTATCATTGAATAGACTTGTGAACCTTGTGCTGGAGAAGCCCAGGAGTGTGCTGTACTCAGGAGTCCTGCCTTGTCCTTTGCTAAAAACATGGGGAAGGGAGACCCCGCCACAGCATCCTGATTTATCATTTTGTGAACAGTTCTTCCTTTTCTGGTGAACTTTATCCTACACTCTTTTTTGTAACTTAGTGGTAAGGATTGGCAATCGTTCTTTTTAGTATAGGCCCTTTTTATTTCACAAGACACTACTAGGACAGCCTTATTATTATTTGATGGTCGTAGCTTGCTCCCATGTTAGCTTTATGTTTATATTAGGCATTTTTCTTACTCATGTATACAGTTTAATAAACACCTTTGAACTGTGATCACTTGTGTCTGTCTTTAGTGTTGCCACCATGAGTTTCTTACACCACTCTGTCCTACTAATTTACCTGCCTACCTCCGTGCTTTACAGATCCACCAGAGCACCAAGATACCACACAAAATACACAGTCAGGAAACAGCTTGAGAGAAAGAAGAGCATGCTCTGAAACTGTGACATGCAGAAGGAAAAGAGAGAGTTAAGTGCAGAGATAAAGGGAGAGACAGAGAAAGAGAGATAGGGAGAGAGAGAGAGAGAAACAGAGAGAGAGAGAGAGAGAGAGAGAGAGAGAGACAGAGACAGAGACAGAGACAGAGACAGAGAGAGAGAGAGCTGGGGAGAGTGCGAGATAGCGGATCAGCGTGATTTATCCGCGGCTAATTTTCCCACGACGGAAATGTACACATTACAAAATGTTCGTACATTTCCCATGCAAACATTTCCATTACAAATCACTCAGATTTCCTCACTCACAAACTCACTCACACTCTCACTCACACCAACACCAACCCCCGCCGCCTATTTACCTTTCCTTTAGATACGATGTGTCCCTGCAGCACCGGTTCCCTTTCACTTGCGTGATCGTGAACCAGCGCCGCAGGGTCCTTTTATTTATTTTTATTTTTTTACTTTTGCCGAGGTGAGCTGCAGCGGTGTCCCCCGCAACCTCCGCCACACTATACCGCCTTTTTTTGTTTTTCATTTTTCTTTTTTTTGGCTAGGGTGAGCTAGGGGGGTGTCCCCTGCAACACCCCGCTCACTATACTGTAGTTTTCTACGCAATTTGGGTGTTGCATAACGTACTCCCTTTCATCCTAGTTGAAGATCATGCAGTAGTGGTGGGTGCCATGACCAGCCCCCACCTGGACTACTGCAATAGCCTGCTGGCAGGAGTTCAAACCAAGCAGTTAGACAGATTACAGACACCCCCGCACCACCGGCTATATATTTTGTTTTGTTCTGGCGGGGGGCTGTGGGGGTGTCCCCTGTAAATCCTGCTCACTGTAGTAAGCGGAGTGTTGCGGCCGACACCCCTCCAGCCCCATACCGACCCCACCGAAACACCTAAAAACATACCAAAAAAAAGTTCAAACTTTTGGTAGTTATAACTTTTCGTGGTGTGTGTTTTAGGTCTTTTGGTGGGGTCGGTAATTTTAACTCAGCCATTTCGTCGTATTCCGAGACAGCAAGAGGGTCAAAGGTAAAAGGGGGACCAAAGACACAAACGCCATGAAGGTTGAGGCACAGAAACAGATGCGCAGAGACATGAGGCACAGAAACAGATGCGCAGAGACATGAGGTACAGAAACAGATGCGCAGAGACATGAGGCACAGAAACAGATGCGCAGAGACATGAGGTACAGAAACAGATGCGCAGAGACATAAGGCACAGAAACAGATGCGCAGAGACATGAGGTACAGAAACAGATGCACAGAGACATGAGGTACAGAAACAGATGCACAGAGACATGAGGTACAGAAACGGATTGGCATGTTCACGTGTTTAGCCATTTCTACGTAGTGCTTTTACTAGCTATGTTTCCCATCAGCAAGAGATGTTAGTCTCCATTCTGTAGGTTTTGTAACTTCCGTGGATACATATAGAACAGCCATTACTCTTGCCCTACCCTTTGAAGCATGCATGATGGTGAACACATTTATCTTGGAACATTTCACCATTCTCTTGCCACAATATTTATCTGGGATATATTCTGTGAGAAAGTCATTTTAATGGCTCTTTCCTCTCCAAGCACTTGATGTGCAATGGTGGGCGATATTTGTGGTGTGGTTTCATTTTGTAACATGCGGTGCAAAACTTGTTCTTCTATACCTCATTAGACTATGTGGTGCTCTGCCTGTGATCAACCTAAACTAAACCCATTGTTTGCATTAGTCAAGGAATGTTCCTCTGCATCGGAACAACATTGATGAGCACAACGGCATATCGTATTGTGTCTCTTACATCACCAAGGGATGTGAGCGCAGTGGAAGGCGCTATAACTCAAGAGTTTCTTAAGAGGTTGGGAGCACGGATGGCACCTGATCCTCTCAATGCTCTATTCTATTCCATTCTATTCTGTTTAGTTTTTTTAGTCTTGTATAGCGCACAGTTTCACCAGCAGTCATCATGGCGCTGGAAAGATGCACAAATCAAAGCACCTATACGAGACACTGGTTTCTCCATGCAATTGCCTTCTCATTCACTCATTACCATATCCATATCTCACATAACAGTTGTAGATTATGAGCACAATTCCGCCTGTCACATTCCAAAAATATATATCAATTTTATTCAGTTATCAAAAAATATATAACCATATCTATTGATCACACAATTACAGATTTTTTTTTAAAAAAAGAAGATGTTGTGTCAACACCTAATGTAGTTAAAACTCAACACAAAAATGCTCAAGTTAGTAAAAAGTGCCATATTTTCACAAATACATTATACACATTTCTTGGCACAATATTTAAATTTGAAACCACAAAAAACAGGTCTCGTTTTTCCTATGTCTTGATTAACACATTTGTCTGGTCATTCTCTTTCTTATTTCAGCTTCTTACAGACTCTACTTGCCCAAACTTATAATAGCACTAACAAGACTGGGGCCAAAAGACCCCTCAGTCTATGTTTCTAACATCTCAGACCTTTCTTTCATCTAGAGTGTAATATGACTCCAACAAAAACATGTCGGTGGCTGAGAGGAAATGGTTGGCATCCTGTGAATCCTCTGACAAACTGGCCTACCACCTGCTCCAAAGGCAATACCGACACTCTTTCCTCACTAAGAAGAGAGCTCACATACAAGCTCTTATTTCTGCGGCATCTAACAACTCTGCTGAATTCTTGAACATCTGCAAGGAGCTGGCCAATCTTGTCGCAGTTCCTACCTCTCCTATTCCTTCCCAGGCCCTCTGTACGGCCCTGGCTTCCCACTTCGTCTCTAAAACCCAGGTCATCCTATCCACCCTCTCAGCTTCTCCTGCTTCTCCGTCCAGTCTCTCCTCCTCCGCCCCCCCGTGCGGCCATCCCCCACCTTGCTCTACCTTTTCTCTCTTTTCCTCTGCCGAGGTTTCTAGACAGGTCTGATCTATGAATACCTCATCAAAACCATCAAGGACCACATTGACACCCTCACTCCAGCCTTGGTTGACTTCTGCAACCATTCCTTCACCTCTGGAACTTTCCCGTCCCCCTGAAGCACTCTATTGTGCACCCTCTTCTTAAGAACCCTCTGCCGGCCCCTCCCTTCTGGCTAGCTATCGCCCAATATCTATCGCTCCTTTCATGGGCAAAGTTGGCCATCTCTCAGCTTAATCTTCACACTGAATCTGTTGGTTGTCTCCATGACCATCAGTCTGGCTTCAGAGCAGACAGAAGCATGGAAACTGCTCCCCTGAACATCCATGAAGATCTGCTCTCTAACCTTGACTCTAATCTCCCCTCTGTCTTCATCCATCTTGATCTCTTTTCTGCCTTTGACACGGTCTGCAATGCCATCCTGCTCAACCGCCTCTCTGATGACCTGGGCATCACTGATCAGGCTGTGGCCTGGCTGACTTTTTTCCACTCTGACTGATCCTCTCAGTGTTAAGGCTCACTCCCCGACTTACCAATACAAACTCATAAAGTATAACACATCCCAGTAGGGAATGAGACTAGGAGAACAGGTTGCAAGATTAATAAGTCTTTATATAAAGTTGGCATCCAGAGAACTCTGCTGCCTCGAGAGCGCTCTGGCAAACAATACACGTACATGGAATTATAAAGCAAAACAGCATCATCGATGATGTCATTAACATAGGGTATTACATTAGTACAGGATTGGTTGGGGAGCGATGTTACATATATTCATGTAGGCGCTGCTTCTTCCGGATAGGCTGCCCAGTTGGCGGGAGGGTGAGCGTCACAAGGTCCAGTTGCCTGTGTCCAGGAGGGGTGAAGGTTAGGCCACGGCGAGATAGAGTTGACACTAACTAAGCTGGCATGAGAAACTACCATTAGACATATAATAAATGATATTCATTAATATACCTTTGAGTATATCTTTGCAAACCTATAAATTGCATTCACATGATTATATTTTCTTTCATTGAGACTTTTATGCGATACAGGGCTTAGGGGTTTTGTCCTTAGGGAAAACCTGGGTGACTGGGTGGTTCTTAGCACATCAAGGCAAGTGCGGGGGTATAATGACATATGTTAGTTTTACGACACAATATACAGTGACAGAGGCCTGGATTTAGTGGAGGCACTCTGGGTTGGGATGTACAGCAGGGTCACACTTTTGGTACATCAAGAGCATACCGTAGGAGGGCACAGGGTTACATTGGCAGTCATTTTCCAACAGCCGGGGCAAGAGGGTAGGAGCAGGTTTGTGGAGATGGATGAGTTACAAGGCATGGTTTGAGCCAGTTCACACACAGGACAGTGATCACAAAGGAAGAGTGAGATGATACATTTTACACTTTGTTTCAATTATCCCCGGTGCATCCGTGAGAAAGAGATTTGTGAGGCTTTCAGACAGCGGAAGAAAAGGTGGGGGTCATGAGCGTGCTGTGCGCGGCGCTGCAGAGGGGAGAGAAACCTTTTCGTAGTATCAGAGTGAGGCTTAGTGCAAAGATGGAGTTGAGGGCACACAAAATGGAAACCAAGTGTATCCCGCAATAGCCCCATTTATGTTAATGTTAGCATAAGGGCAATGGAGGTGTCTCCCGCTAATGCATGAGCAAGTGGTTCGTTTTGTGCTGAACGTATGAGGAGGGCCCAAATGGCCCATCACTCCCACATACAAGTCCAACTTGGCTCCTTCCTCTCCTCTATCTCTCTTTCCATCTGCAGTGTTCTGCAGCGGTCTAACCTTTCTCCCTGTTTGTTCAACCAATACGTGGCACCTATGCCCCACTGCATTGCTGCTCTCTGCTCCAACTTCCAGTGCTATGCGGATGACACGCAGCTCACTTTCAGTCTCCCCTCTGCCACCTCTTCTCCTTCTCTCATCACCGATTGTCTGACTGTAATCCAAGAGTGGTGCGCCACCAAGGATCTCTGCCTGAATAATAGCAAGATGGAGATCCTCCTTATTGGAACACCTCTACCCATCTTTCCCTTCCCTCTCTGGCCAGCCTCCCTTGGCCATCTTCCTGCTCGAACCTGTGAGGCTAAGAACCTTGGGGTTATCTTCGACTCCATACTCTCCTTCTCTCCTCACATCTCCGACCTCTCTAAGAAGTCAAACTACCAACTGCACATCCTCAGAGATATGCTTCCATTCCTCTCCTTCCCCCAGAAGCTCACTGTCTAGCTCTGGCTCTCTCTAGGCTTGATTTCTGTAACAGCCTCTTTTTAAATTTGTCTGCCTCTGCTCTCCGTCCTCTGCAACTCATCCAGAACAGGACTGCGAGACTTGTCCTTGCCCTCAAGCCCAGAGAGCGTATCTCTTCAACACTGAAATCTCTCCATTGGCTTCAGTGGCTGCAATTTCACGACCCTTTGCATTGGCCACAAGGCCTTCTGAGGCCTGGGACCAAAATATCTCCAGCTTTCTCTTCTGAAATATCTTCCTACTCGAGCTCTTCATTCCTCCGCCTCCCTGAGGGTCAGTCGATTTTCCAAGCAATGAATTGGGGGCATATCTCTTTCTTCGAAGATGCATCTCTGAAACTTGATCAGAGCCATCTCCAGTTCCGGAAGCAGCTCAAGACTTTCCTCTTTGCTTCTGCCTTCTCTCTTCCTCTTCCCTGTAGCTCCACTGTCTGATATTGCACTGGTTACCTTGCTATCCTCCCAGTTGCACACTCACACTGCCTCCTTGCAACCCTGCACTGCACTTGGGGCTGTATCTGCAACCCTACAGTCCCCCTACCTGCACTTATCTAACACTTGTTGTCTGCACCTAACCCCTACACTAGTAAGATCATTGTCTTGTCCCCCATTTCTCCTCCACTGCCTCGTCGTGCCTTGAAACACTTGTGAATAGGCGCGCTATAAAAAATATCATATATCATGTCGACACTTGAGTGTTTCGGCGTTTCAAAAAAGGGTCAGCTCGTGGGAAAGACTGAATATTATACTGTATCTAGAAATGACATACCTTTCATTCCTACTAAGTTAAAGAGTATAAACTGTTGAAGAGAAGAGCAAGCATTACCCAAGCAAAGAGGCTCCCCATACTAATAGTGAAACCAACATTACTAAGTGTTAAATAGCCATCCAGTTGCACTGGGAAGTTATTAACAATCAAATGGCCTAAGATTCAAGTGTGCAAGCATTACCTGAATCTAAGAGAGTGGCAACAAGGCTTCTGGGTAATTACTTGGGCTGATAGCTGTCAGAAAGGTACAGGTAAAGATCAGGAGGGGGAACTGGCTGCTTGTAAGGAATATTTTGAAGCAGACACAACCTTTAGAGCCAAAGTCTGTGGAAACCAGAGAGAACTGAGTCTTAACAGCAAACCCACGTTGTTATTGTGGAAGACAGACAAGAGAGGCAAAGAGGCTGTCACTTTTGAAGAAAGCTATTCATAGAAAGATTGATTTGCCTACCTGAATAAGGTTGAAGTGTATGAAAGTGCATCTTGTCGAAGCCTGTTAAACCTTACAAAGTACTGAAGCTGTGGTAGCAATTTAAAATACTACGACCCCGATTCTCATCAAGGTGTTAAGTACCGAAAAGGACGTTAAAAGGGTTAACGACCTTTTCGGTACTTAAGACCTATTCTGAAGGTGACGCATTGTTCCGAAATCGGAAGAAATGTGCCACTTTCAGAATACATGTGGCGGTTGCTAGGATGGGTTGGAAACCAACCTAGCAACCGCCACATTTGTAAACTGGCTTTTTGGAAGCCTATTCTTGTGGCACTCCTCCAGTTTAATATGGGTGCTAAACTAGCGCACATATACGGTACCCTTTTAGTGCCGTTAAACTAGAGGAGTGCCACAAGAAGACTTGTTTGGTGTAAATGAAAGTGTTTATATACACCCGTGTGTTGTATATGAACACTTTAATGTAAACCAAAGCAAGCAGCTTCAACGTTGCTGCAACGTTGAAGCTGCTTGCTTTGGTGTGCATGAAAGTGTTCATACACAACACACGGGTGTATATGAACACTTTCATTTACACCAAACCGAGCAGCTTCAACATTGCATCTTGCAACGTTGAGGCTGCTCGCTTTGGTGTAAATGAAAGTGTTCATATACACCGCACTGGTGTATATGAACACTTTCATTTACACTAAAGCGAGCAGCTTCAACGTTGCAGGATGCAACGTTGAAGCTTCTCGCTTTAAATGAAAGTGTTCATATACACCAGACAAGTGTATATGAACACTTTTATTTAAACAAATTCGAGCAGCTTCAACGTTACATTATGCAACGTTGAAGCTGCTGGCTTGGGTGTAAATGAAAGTGTTCATGTACTCCGCACGGGTGTATATGAACACTTTAATTTACACCAAAGCTAGCAGCTTCAACGTTGCAGGATGCAACGTTGAAGCTGCTCGCTTTAATTGAAAGTGTTCATATACACCAGACAAGTGTATATGAACACTTTTCTATGCACCAAAGTAAGCAGCTTCAACATCCTGCAATGTTGAAGCTGCTTGCTTTGATGTATCGGCAGCATTTTTGTTAAATAGTGATTCCCTCGTTATTTAACGAAAATGCTGCTGAGATTCTGCAATCCGCCTGCTTCCATTAAAAACAGGCAGATTACAGGGAAAGCACTGTCGTGCTTTGCGAAGACGCCCAGGCCCACATGAGAATAGCAGTGGTGCCTGGGGGTCAAGAAATGGCGCAGTGAGTTGTGCTATTAAGCACGCTCACTGCGCCCTGAAGCTGTGTTGTCAATGGATGCAACATTACAGTAGTCTGAACCTAGTGAAGTACTGTGGGACAAAGGCAACAGTTCTCATGATAAAGCCAGTAGAAGTGTGGTTGTTGACGTGAAAGCAGCAACACTAAGAAGTCAGCCTGAAAAATATACCAATGTCAATAAAAAGACTGTAACTAAAGAGGTCCTAACTGTTGATCAAGAACTGTGTATTATTGACAGTGTGGATATTACATTTTCTTTGAAACTGTGGCAAACATTCTTAAAGAATTGGCAAAACATTGTAAACGGGATTATCATTGGTGCTTTTTTTCTGAAATTAGAAAGTGGACCTTTCATCCAGGAACAGAGATTTACTTTCAGTGGAACTTTGGTTAATTAACTTTTACTTTGACTTTGAAACATCAAGGACTAATTCAAAACATTTCTTTCTTTTGTTGAACATTCTTGGAATTGACTTTGAATCCTTGTTAAGGGACCTTGCCCAGGAACAGAGGTCATTCAGTAATTGTGAATGTAACTTATTTCATATTGTATTGCCATATATTCTCTTTGTTTGATTATTGTTTAGTGTGAGGGCCAGTTATCCTGTGTTAAACAGTGTTCCATTATCTTTGGTTAGGTAGGGAATTCCTCAGCACGATAGTGCTAGTGAGGCATTTTTGAATATATATTCTTTAATAAAATGGCATACTTTGATAAATCAACAACCAGTTGTATACCTTGCATTACTGATCCCTCACACTGGTCAAGTATGTAGGCCATGTCCCAAGAGACCTCCAATTCTGATCCCAATGAATGCACTGCTCACAAGTCATGAGAAATATGACAGAAGAGGGCCAACAGCAACACATGCAGAGTGCAAGGCTACCCAAAATGTGTACAAATTATAATGCATCACAAAGGGCATGAACAGCATGTGTTGAATAGATGTATGCACTCACATTCCATAGGGAATATAATGGACTACAATATGTACAGACAACATGGCACACAGTATGTTTGAAATGACAATGCACAGAATAAAAGTGCATCACACGCCTACTCACCTGACTAATGCAAAACACCTCCCACAAACACAGACATACACAAGCATATATGATATGATATGATATAATATGATATGATATGATATGATATGATAAGATATTTATAACGCGCCTATACACAAGTGTTTTAGGGCGCGACAAGGCAAGGGAGGGGTGAACAAAGGGATGACAGACAACGATCCTACTAGGCCAGGTGTCATTCAGATCACGCAAGTGTGCGGGAAGGGGGATGGGACAGTGCAGTACATGGGAATAGATAACATATAAGTGTAAGTAACACCCAGCAAGTGGCAAGTGCAAGGGGAAGTGCAGACATACTGTGTTAAGGGCTGATAGGGGGATTGTAGGGATACAGAAACAGCCCCAGAGTGTGAGGTTTGCCAGGCGGGCAGTGCAGGTGTGTGAGACTGGCAAGGGAGGGACCTGGGCCCGAGAACAGAGGGTGTCCAGGTAGCCAGTGCAGTTATGGTTTCAGCCAGGAGGTCAGCAGGGGAGAGGAGGAGAAAAAGCAGAAGCAAAGAGAAAGGTTTTAAGGTGCTTCCAGAGCCAGGAGGTCAGCAGGGGAGAGGAGGAGAAAAAGCAGAAGCAAAGAGAAAGGTTTTAAGGTGCTTCCAGAATCGGAGATGGTTCTGCTCACATTTAAGGGAGGCAGGGATGCTGTTCCAGAGGGAGGCCCCAGCCCAAGAAAGAGATCTACCACCAACTTGTTGCTTGGAGAAGCGACTGACCCAGAGGGAGTTGGAGGCGAAAGAGTGAAGAGCTAGAGAAGCAAGGTATTTAGGAAGAGAGAGTTGAAGGTATTGAGGCCCTGTCCCCCTGAAGGCCTTGTGGACAATGCAAAGGGTTTTGAACTTAATCCTCGTAGCCACTGGGAGCCAGTGCAGTGATTTCAGTGCTGGAGAGATACGATCCCTGAGCTTGAGGCTAAGGACAAGTCTCGCAGTCCTGTGTCTCGGATGAGTTGCAAAGGGCGGAGAGTAGAGGCAGGTAGATTTAGAAAGAGGATGTTGCAATAATCCAGCCTAGAGAGAACCAGAGCTCTGGAGACAGTGAGCTTCTGAGGGAAGGAGAGGAAAGGAAGAATACCTCTGAGGAGGTGCAGCTTCTTAGAGATGTCAGAGATGTGAGGTTAGAAGGAGAGTGTGGAGTCGAAGATGACCCCGAGATTTTTAGCCTTGCATGTGGGAGCAGGAAGAAAACCAAGAGAGGCCGGCATGAGAGCTACAGGAAAGGAGGGAGTGGGTGTGCCAATGAGAATCTCGGTCTTACTGGCATTAAAGCAGAGGTCATTGGTGGCACACCACTCCTGGATAGCAGACAGACAGTCAGAGAGGAGGGAAGGAGAGGAAGTAGCCGAGGGTGGCCTGAAAATTAGCTGGGTGTCATCCGCATAGCACTGAAAGTTGGGGCAGAGAGTGGCAATACGGTGGGCAAGAAGAGCCAGGTATTGGTTAAACAGCCAAAGAGAGTGGTTAGACCACTGGGCAACACCTCAGGTAGAGAAAAATATAGCAATATAGCGGAGAGGAAGGACCCAAGTTGGACCTGGGAGGGTCGGTCAGAGAGGAAAGAGGTAAGCCACGCCAGGGCAAGGCAAGTGATGCCATGGAGACTGTTGAGCATGATGGCATGGTTGACAGTGTCAAAGGCAGAAGAGAGGTCAATCAGGATGAGGACACAGGGGGTGTTAGAGTCAAGGTTGAAGACCAGGTCTTCACGGATGTTCAGCAGAGCAGTTTCCATGCTTCTGGCAGCTCTGAAGCCAGACTGATGGTCATGGAGACAACCAACATATTCAGTTTGGAGATTAAGCTGGGAGATGGCCAGTTTCTCCAGGAGCTTGACCAGGAAGGAAGTGATGGCGATTGGTCAATAGTTTGCCTGGCAGGAGGGGTCGGCAGAGGGTTTCTTAAGAAGAGGGTGCACAAAGGAGTGCTTCACAGGGGATGGGAAGACTCCAGTGGCGAAGGTGTGGTTGCAGAAATCAGCCAGGGCAGGAGCCAGGGAGTCGATGTGGTCCTTGATGGTTTTGGAGGAACAGGGCTGGACCTGTTTTGACAAGACTTTCATGGATCGAACTTATCTAGAAACCTTGTCTGCGGAGAACAGGGGAAAGGCAGAGAAGGAGGGGGGTTGCAGAGGGGGCAGAGGAAAAGCAGGGAGAAGAGGGAGGGAGGGAGGGTAGAGGAGGAGAGTGAGGACAGGATGTCCTGAGTTTTAGAGATGAAGTGAGAAGCCAGCGCCATACAGAAGGCCTGGGAAGGAACAGGAGAGGTAGAGACTGCAGCAGGATTGGCCAGTTCCTTGCAGATTTTAAAGAGTTCAGCCGAGTTGTTAGATGCCACAGAGATGCTGGCTTGGATGTGAGCTCTCTTCATGCTGAGGACATAGTGCCGGTATTGCCTTTGGAGCAGACGGCAGGCCAGATTGTCAGAGGATGTACATGAAGCACGCCATTTCGTCTCTGCTATCCTGCATTTGCGTTTTAGGGTGACGAGGTCTGAGTCCTACCAGGAGTTGCACTTGGCTTTGGGCTTCAGGCGGATTCTCATGACAGGGGCAAGGATATCAACAGTATCAAATATAGCAGAGTGGAGAGTGGAGAGGGCTGTGTCATGGTGAGAGTCAGGCAATGGGGGATGGGGTGTTGAGACTTTCATAGATCGGACTTTTCTAGAAAGCATACACTTATAACATATTATAGGGCAGCAGTCGCCACCCTTTAGTTAAGGTGTTACCTTTTTATGTAGACTTTTCCCAGAATTCTATTGCAAATGTTGCTCTAGGCCTCTCAAAGCTGGGCCTTTTCGAGACTATTCATTACAAAGGGGGAATGTCACTAAGCGAACAAAAAAAACTGCAGTTTTTGTCCTTGTCCCATTCATTTACCCATAGAGAAAAATGGTGTTGATGAAAAATGGTGTTGACGGAACACCACTGGACAGATTTGCACCAAATAAGAACCAATTTCAGCACAAAGTGTTGCAGATTTGCCTTTTGTTGGTTTGTGATACATCTGTCCAGTAGTTTTGAAAATATTTTATAGAGCGGATGCCCTCTGCTCCTGAAAAGCTAAAGGAAAACTGCACAAAAGATATTTGAAAGAGGAAAAGCGGTAGGTCGATATCAGGCTGCAGGCAGGGATGGGGAAAAAAGAGTATATATGCAGTGGTAGGGATTGGGGTGGACTGGGGAGCCAATTTGGTACATACAGATTTAGAGTTACTTGGGAGTTATGCTTGAATCTCGCGAGCTTTCTATGGTAACCTGACAAGATGTGCTCAGAAAAAGCAAATGCATCACATGAACCAGAGAGTGAAAGTAGGAATATGAGGTTGCCAGAGATGAAAAACACAAGGGGTGTGTGGGTTTTATGGGTGAGGTCAGAGGTGGAAGTGGGGGCTGACTAAGAGACCAGCCGGAGGTAAGACAGAGGGTAGGCTTTCAGAGGATGTAGTTGGAGCAGATGAGGTATTGGTTTAAGAGTGCAAGCGATTCTTCAGCTGGAGTGTGCGCGTTTGTGTGACATGTGAGCAGTAGAAGGTAGTTCACGGAGCAAATGTGAAGTGAATGATATTGGGTGAAAGAAGATGGCTTGTGTTGTTTGGAGGGGGGAGCAATAATATGGGAAGAGGAGTCGTTTTGTGGGAGGAGAAGCATTGTGGGGGAGGAGTAGTACTGTAGAATGAAGAGGAGTAGTTGTGAGGGAGGAGGAGCAGTAATTGTGTGGGAGACAAGACAACTTCAAAGACTGGAAACTAGAGACAGGATGGGTGAAACAACTGAGGGACAGAGGATTGGTGGGAGGAATCAGGCGGGGATGATGTAGTCAGAAACGAAGGGGAAGTGAGCATTATAAAATCATGTGAATCCCACAGAGCAAGTGCAAGGCATTATCCCAATCCCATTTAGAACCCTAACCTTTGCGGAGAGTAGGGAAAGTTATGAAGTACCCGAGAGAGTCAGTGAGCCTGAATTTAGGGAACTATCATTAGTCTAAGACAAACCTTAGACAGAAGGGGTTAACAATCAGTAGCACAAACCAGGAGTATGGACATCTGCGTTAGGCAGGAGGGTTGTGTCAAGATAAGAGAGAGAACAATGACTGCAGACCCCATACACACCTCAATAAAAACCCTTGAACTGTCCTTGAGAATCTGAGTATTTTCTGTGCCATATCTGACAATGGTAGTAAATATGTAGATTGGAATTGATTTGTTTTTGCCCAGTGAATAGTTCAGTGCATGAACCGTGCTTTCATGTTCATGTGCCATTTGAAGTTGAGAAAGTTCAGAATTCCATCTCCATATATTCATGATGTGTGTGTCTATATAATGTTCTACCTGTGTTGTTTGGTTTTTAGTAATTACGCATTGTTTTGCATGAAAGGTGCAGATGACATTTTGTTCCAAGTGCAGTTTTTGAGGGTTGGGTTTGAGCGTTTATGGATCGTGATGAACGCTTAATGAATATAGTCAAAAGTGAATACACAATGTTATGTTTAGGTGGGCTGTGAGTGACTAGGGATGGTTTTGTTTTTAGTCCATGTGTGTGGGTTGTTCGGATGGGTTTTCTTGCTTGAGGGTGCAGGTTATTTAGTTTTCCTGAGTGCAGTTTTTGAGGGGGGAGGTTTGCTGTTATGCATCATGATGAACGGTTAATAAATCGTATCAAAAGTTATTACGCAATGTTGTGCTTAGATGGATGTGATTGAGTGCTGAGGGGTGGTTTTGAGAATTCCTTGCCCGTAGTTAACTTGAGCGTGTTTTTAAGATGGGTTTCCCTGCCTGACGGTGTTGTTCCACATTTAGGGGCCAATTCATAGAATTCGGCGCACAAGTGGCGCACGCGGCTGGCGCACAGTGTGCGTGTGCGTTAGTCTGCGCCATCCGCGTGCGCCGAAACACATTCAGGCGCACAGCGTATTCATGGATTCCAACATCCACAACCAGCCGTGGCGCAGAGTGGCGCAGCGACCCTGCAGCAGCGTCAGTTACGCCCCCAAGAACGCCCCTCGCGCAGGGAAAAGCCATCAAAATCCCCAATCCAGCGCAAAGGGCAGCAGCAAACGCAGAGCGGGGAGCGTGTATTTCAGGGGTGTGCGGGTGTCCCCACACGCGATAGGCCTGGGTACGTGTATTACAGGGGTGCGCGAGAAAATCTACACGCGATTGGCTTGGGTACGTGGATTTCAGGGGTGCGCGAGAAATTCTACACGCGATTGGCCTGGGTACGTGTATTACAGGGGTGCGCGAGAAATTCCACACGCGATTGGCCTGGGTACGTGTATTACAGGGGTGCGCGAGAAAATCTACATGCGATTGGCCTGGGTACGTGGATTTCAGGGGTGCGCGAGAAATTCTACACGCGATTGGCCTGGGTATGTGTATTACAGGGGTGCGCGAGAAAATCTACACGCGATTGGGCTGGGTACGTGGTTTTCAGGGGTGCGCGAGAAATTCTACACGCGATTGGCCTGGGTACGTGGATTACAGGGGTGCGCGAGAAATTCTACACGCGATTGGCCTGGGTACGTGTATTACAGGGGTGCGCGAGAAATGCTACACGCGATTGGCCTGGGTACGTGGATTTCAGGGGTGCGCGAGAAATTCTACACGCGATTGGCCTGGGTACGTGTATTACAGGGGTGTGCGAGAAAATCTACACGCGATTGGGCTGGGTACGTGGATTTCAGGGGTGCGCGAGAAATTCTACACGCGATTGGCCTGGGTACGTGGATTACAGGGGTGCGCGAGAAATTCTACACGCGATTGGCCTGGGTACGTGTATTACAGGGGTGCGCGAGAAAATCTACACGCGATTGGCCTGGGTACGTGTATTACAGGGGTGCGCGAGAAAATCTACACGCGATTGGCCTGGGTACGTGGATTTCAGGGGTGTGCTAGAAATTCTACACACGATTGGCCTGGGTACGTGGATTACAGGGGTGCGCGAGAAATTCTACACGCGATTGGCCTGGGTACGTGTATTACAGGGGTGCGCGAGAAAATCTACACGCGATTGGCCTGGGTACGTGGATTTCAGGGGTGCGCGAGAAATTCTACACGCGATTAGCCTGGGTACGTGTGTTTCCGGGTGCGCGGGTAGTTCCACACGCGATTAGCCTGGGTACGTGTGTTTCCGGGTGCGCGGGTAGTTCCACACGCGATTAGCCTGGGTACGTGTGTTCCGGGGTGCCGTGAACTTTCACACGCGATTGGTTGAAATCCACGTGTGTTCTGTCATCACGTGCAATGAGGGATACACCCTCGCACGACACGTCACAGACACGCTCACGCGCTGAGGGCCTTTGGTCCAATGAAAATGCGTATGCGTGCAGACGCGCTTACGCGCTAAGGGCCTTTCCTCGAATTACACGCTGACGTGCAGATTTTTCACGTGCCAAATCACTCCGTATCAAGCTGGCCACGCGAATACACACGGAAGACCACGCTCCTGCCCAGAAGGCTGAATCACTGCCCCCCAGTTCCCCGAGGAGCCTCCCACGTGCCATCTGCTGCTGCCTGCCTGCCTGCCTGCCTGCTGCCACCGTGCCCTGCCATTTGGTGCCTGCACATCAGCCATCTGCAGGGGTCCAGTTGCTGTGTCCACCCCTGCTGGAACAGTAGACTCCCGACTGGGATACCATCGCTCCACAGCCCAGCCCCAGGACCCAGTTGCCCACCCACGCCTGCCTCGGGGGTCGCCATGTCGGGGCAAGCACCATCTGAGACCAGTGGCGACCCCCAGCCAGAGAGGCAGAGGGCCACCAGCTTCAGTGAGAAGGAAGTTGGTGTCCTGGTGGAGCATGTCCTGGGGCATTATGATGCCCTCTTCGGAAGACCACGCGCCAACAAGGAAGGACGGGAGAGGATCTGGGACGATGTAGTGGTTGCCATCAACGCGGAGGGGGTGGCAACCCGCAACATCAAGCACATCAAGAAGCGCTGGGAGGACTTGAGGTTCAGGACCCTCAATAAGGGCCGGCGCCTCGCGGAGGGGGGCCGGGCACGCCTGAGTAACATCCAGATGAGGGTCCTGGAACGCGTAGACCCAGCGCTCCACGCCCAGATCCTTCGGAGGCAGACCCATCTGGAGTTGGCCGGTAAGTGGCCAAGCATTACTGTGTGAGACAGGGCATGTTGCAGTGTGCTGGTTGTCTGATACCTGCCTGCATGTGTGACATAGGCCATGTACGTATGTGTGTGTGCAGGGACATCATGGTCAGGCATGTGAGTACAGTGATGTGTGAACCACATGGTTGGTGCATGTGTTCTATTGCAACATGGGGGGCTCTGTGCGGAATGGACACATGGAAGCATGGCAGTCTCTGTTCCTGGACATGGGTGGGGGTGAGGGATGGGTGCTGGTCCCATGTACACGTATGGTGTCCATGTGTGTGTGTCTGACCTGCGTGTCTGTGACTTGTAACTGCCATGGATGCATGACACATGTCTGTGACAATGTTCAGATTCACTGATGCAGCCTAGTCATCCTTGTATCCACTGCGTCTGTGGTGTACGAGGCCAGATGGATGGAACTACGGTGAGGTGTGTGCATGTGATGGCAAGACCCATGATGCATGTGAGTTTAAAACCAACATTGTATGAATCATGAGTCCCTTGGTCATGTATGCCAATGTCCATGGCATGCGCCATGCCTGTTACTGTATGTGTTTTGCCTGCACTGACCCATGTGTTGTGGAGGGACATGATGGAAGTGATGTATGACAGTGCCACTCATCTGCTGTTGCTTCCTGTCTAGGGGACCATTGTACAGTACCCTGATGCTTGTGTTCTATGTCTCCCTCTACACAGTGGCAAGTGAAGAAGAGGGCGGAGAAGGCGCTGTGGAGCAGAGCGTCGGGGATGCCGCCACGGCTGCAGCGGAAGGGGTGGGTGAGCCCCCACAGGGGCTTGCACTGGCGGAAGACGGCGTGGAGACATCCAGGTTGGTGGTTTCCACAGAGGGGGAGGAGGCCGCTACTGAGCCACACATGGGGCCTGGTGGGGGCATCCCCGCTGGTGCAAGTGGTGCAGTCCAGGGCCAGGCCCAGGAGGCAGCACAGGTCGCCGTGGAGGTGCCTGTGCATGTCACTGTCCCTGACACTGTGACTGCACCACCATGCACCAGCAGGGATGCCCCATCCCAGGCCCGTCCGCAGGTAGGGGAGATGTCCATGTCATCTGACACTCCTCTACCTGCGGACGAGGGGACCCCTGGCCGTGTGGAGAGGGTCCTGATTGGTGTTGCGTTGCGCATGGCTGGCATTCGTGATGAGGTGCATGCTTCCCGGGAGGAGCATGCACATCATCACGAAGAGCACCGTGCGTACGTGAACCATTTGGGAGCCGCCATGGTCGGGGGTTTCCTACATGTGTGTGGCCTTCTGGCGACCCTCTCCTCCTCTGTGGAGGCTATGCGCCAGTCGTGCTCCATGCCGTCTTCCGGCCCAGATGCCAACAGGGCCCCCTGTGGACCTGCCCCGACCAACGCAGCCAGCTCGGTGGGGACCCCATCCCTGCCACAGTCGGGAGTCGAAGGTCCAGCAGGGGTGGACACACCAGCAACTGTCCGCCTGCAGATGGAGGATGTGCCGGCATCATCTGGCAGGGCACGTGCACGACGGCATCGGTGGATTCCATCAGCCTGGATGCCGTCGTGCTGGCAGAGGCAGTGGCGTCGGAGGCAGCAGCAGGCTCGACGTGGGAGGCATCATGCCTCGGGGCCATCAAGATCAGAGGGGCAGGCATCGGCCGGAGGGCAGGAGAACCCTGGGATGGCAGTGTCTTCCGTGTGGGAGCAGTTGGTCCAGCGGATAGGTGCGGAGCGGCAGCGGGCGGAAGAGGAGCGGCTCACCATGGTCTCCATGCGTCGGGCGTTGAGGCGGGCTGAGTGCCTCGAGGAAGCTCGCAGGGAGTTTGAGGTGGACACGGGGTTGTCCCTGCGAGACCTCGGGGCCAGGACAGAGTCCCGCCTCCGGGACATCGACATGGAGTTCGATGATGCCCTGGCCGGCAACATCACAGAGTGAGCCGCAGGACTTGCCCGCTGCCATTGTATATAGTTCTTTAGTTAGTTAGTGTTAGGTTTCCTTTATTTTTTAAGTTTTTTTTGGACCGCTCGGACAATGGCCACTTTTCTGTATATATTTTTATTATTAGTTAGTAGTAGTAGGTTTCATTTATGGTGTTGGGCTCATGGACCCTGGGATATTCTTGTACATAGTTTGATGTTTGGAAAACATTTGTTGGATTTATATTTGTGTTCACCATGAGGCAATGGTTTTTCCTTATTTTTCCCCCCCATTATTTTGCTTTGGACTACATTGGTTTTTGGATTCCTTTGTTTTTCGATTTTTTCTATTAGTTCTCGGACATGGACCATTTGTTTTGTCATCCCCATTGTTGTGTGTTTTATTTCTTTACTTTATTTTCATCTTTAATACATATATTTATTACTTACATTTGTGGTATTTTCTCATTGGTTTCATGCATGTCATGATATGGGTTTTGACATTCACTTGCACCCATTGTGTATGTGTGTGTGACGGACATGTGTTCATTTACATACTTGCCATTGGGGTTGTATCATGTAATTGCATCTACTATGTGGGTGGATGCAATCCTTGGCTGGGTGTTTGTGCTGGGTATGCTGCACATTACTGCCATGATTGCGTTTCGTCAGGACCTGGGGGCAGGGGGACATGAGTGGAGGCCTGCAGGGGGGTGGGGGTGCAAGGGGACATGAGTGGGGGCCTGCTGGGGGGTGGGGGTGCAAGGGGACATGAGTGGGACATGGTTGGGGGCCTGCTGGCAGGTGCCCCACAGTGCTGGGGGGTGGGGGTGCAAGGGGACATGAGTGGGGCATGGTTGGGGGCCTGCTGGCAGGTGCCCCACAGTGCTGGGGGGTGGGGGTGCAAGGGGACATGAGTGGGACATGGTTGGGGGCCTGCTGGCAGGTGCCCCACAGTGCTGGGGGGTGGGGGTGCAAGGGGACATGAGTGGGGGCCTTCTGGGGGGTGGGGGTGCAAGGGGACATGAGTGGGACATGGTTGGGGGCCTGCTGGCAGGTGCCCCACAGTGCTGGGGGGTGGGGGTGCAGGGGGACATGAGTGGGGGCCTGCTGGGGGGTGGGGGTGCAAGGGGACATGGTTGGGGGCCGGCTGGCAGGTGCCCCACAGTGCTGGGGGGTGGGGGTGCAAGGGGACATGAGTGGGGGCCTGCTGGGGGGTGGGGGTGGTGGGAGACATGGTTGGGGGCCTGGTGGAGGCTGCCCCTGGTGACTGGAGGGGTGGGGGTAGTGGGAGACATGGGTGGGGGCCTGGTGGAGGCTGCCCCTGGTGACTGGAGGGGTGGGGGTAGTGGGAGACATGGGTGGGGGCCTGGTGGAGGCTGCCCCTGGTGACTGGAGGGGTGGGGGTGGTGGGAGACATGGGTGGGGGCCTGGTGGAGGCTGCCCCTGGTGACTGGAGGGGTGGGGGTGGTGGGAGACATGGGTGGGGGCCTGGTGGAGGCTGCCCCTGGTGACTGGGGGGTGGGGGTGGTGTGAGACATGGGTGGGGGCCTTGTGGAGGCTGCCCCTGGTGACTGGGGGGTGGGGGTGGTGGGAGACATGGGTGGGGGCCTTGTGGAGGCTGCCCCTGGTGACTGGGTGGTGGGGGTGGTGTGAGACATGGGTGGGGGCCTTGTGGAGGCTGCCCCTGGTGACTGGGGGGTGGGGGTGGTGGGAGACATGGGTGGGGGCCTGCTGGCAGGTGCCCCACAGTGCTGGGGGTGGGGGTGCAGGGGGACATGAGTGGGGGCCTGCTGGGGGGTGGGGGTGCAAGGGGACATGGTTGGTGGCCTGCTGGCAGGTGCCCCACAGTGCTGGGGGGTGGGGGTGCAGGGGGACATGAGTGGGGGCCTGCTGGGGGTGCAAGGGGACATGGTTGGGGGCCTGCTGGCAGGTGCCCCACAGTGCTGGGGGGTGGGGGTGCAAGGGGACATGAGTGGGACATGGTTGGGGGCCTGCTGGCAGGTGCCCCCCGGTGCTGGGGGGTGGGGGTGCAAGGGGACATGTGGCTTGGCTTGGGGGCATGCCCATGGTGGATGGGCTGCCTGCGGGACATGACCAGGGGTGCAGGGTAGTCCCCTGTGGTGTGGGCTGCCTGCAGAGGTCGTGGACGGGGGTAGAGGGGAGACCTGGGAGGACCCACACTGGCAATTCACCTCTTCAACTTCCCGCACACCCACGTAATACACTGCCCCACTCGCACAGGCCCAATCGCATGTAGGATTTCTCGCGCACCCCTGTAATACACGTACCCAGGCCAATCGCGTGTAGCATTTCTCACGCACCCCTGAAATCCACGTACCCAGCCACCCAGCCAATCGCGTGTAGATTTTCTCGCGCACCCCTGTAATACACGTACCCAGGCCAATCGCGTGTAGATTTTCTCGCGCACCCCTGTAATACACGTACCCAGGCCAATCGCGTGTAGATTTTCTCGCGCACCCCTGTAATACACGTACCCAGGCCAATCGCGTGTAGAATTTCTCGCGCACCCCTGAAATCCACGTACCCCGCTCAATCACGTATTTAACTTCCCGCGCGCCACTTTTTTGATGCGCTGGGACTCTACCGCCTGCCTTCGTGTGGCGGCCGTGTTTCAGCTTGTGCGTGTCTTTGGCTGTGCGTGGCTTTGCCCTATTCGATTCCATGAATACGTGTGGTTCGAGTGCGTGTGGGCGTTCCGTCTGCTTCCCTGCAGTACATCCCCAGTTACGCCCTTATTTTCGCGTGTTGTTCCCCATTCCGCGCGTTACGCCCCATGTCCCGCCCACTTTCTGGTGTGTGCGCTGAGGTTGTGCGCTTTCACTGTGCGCGTCGCGCACGCCTTTCGCGATGTTGCAGTGACTTGTGCGCCATGCACGGGTTGGGCGCACATCCCGCGGTGAACACGAGCAGGGACTTCCATGAAACGCACGCGTGCGCATGCGCCTGTTTTTTTCCGCTTGCGCATGCTTGCGCGAAGATTTTCGGCGCACGTTTGTTCCATGAATCGGCCCCTTAGTTTTTGAAGAGATGAATGGGACATGTACAAAATTCACGTTAGTGTGTGATGTTGTGCTTGTGTGTGTGAGGGAGTGCTGGATTGTGTGGGTTGTTCAGATGTGCTTTTGCATGGCTTTGTGAATGAATATATGTTCCATATCTAGTTTTTGAGGGGTCAGTTCATGTGGACACAGTGCAGTGATGAATGGTATGTGCATAAAATCAAAAGCTATGATGCAATGTTTGTTTTGGGTGGTTTATGAAATCGTGCTCAGGAGAATTCCCTTCCTTTTTACGTAATATGTTAATATTTGGGTTGTTTGACGGTGGTAGAAATATTTGCGGCTGAATTGGCCATAGTCATTTTAGCTGCAAATACGTTTTTACTGCGGTTAAACAAAACAAACACATGTCCCCCCAATCTGCCAGTTCACCAAAAAAAAACATGCCCCCATACCCACCACTCCACCTGTACCCTGTGGGGTCATTTCCATCCTCCAATGCAGCTTTTTTCTTTTTTTTTCTCGCCCATCCCCCATGTGCAGTCAGCATTTGTGTATAATTAAATTTTTGCTGGTGTGTGGGATGCAGTTAATTTCATTTTGAGGATGTGGTCTTCTCATGTGGTTTCTGTGTCTTAATTCAAGTTACATCGTTGCATATTTTTTTGTTAGGTTGTTGACATCTCCCACAACTTGTTAATTGTTACGGTTCTTGAATTCCATGTAGGAATGGGTAAAAATCTAATCTGCAGCCTTCATTTGCAAAGACATTATGCAGCTAAATGGACCGCTATAACGTCCTAGAAGAGGTTTTGCAACCGGAATGCGTGTGTTCCTTGTGTGCTCGTCCTCGTCATCAGTGGTAATGACTATGGTTATACCACGGATGTGGACCTAATGCTGCAAAGGAGGACTGACCTAAAGTGTTAAATGATGCAGTTTCCATTGTGCCATGTTGTTTTCTCATGAATCAATGCACATTAATCATAGACCAGAGGCACAGTGGTACATTGCAAGATCAAGAAAACCCGTTGGACTGGGAATAAATGCATGTGTCCATTCGTGCATGATGTCAGCTTGTCATGCATGTGCCAATTGAACATCCACCTTAATAAAGCAATATGACCAAGTGGCGGGGGCATTACCGACTCAGGTAATGCCCCGGGGCCCATAGTTATAAGCCAGAGCAAAGCAAGTGCCTTAACGAAGGCCCCCGGGCATTACCTGAGTCGGTAATGCCCCCACCGCGAGGGTCATATTGCTATTAGTACCCCGGCCTGCATTATGTGCGTGACCGGGGCACTAAAAGCATTTTTTTCTGTCGTTTCGGGACATAAAATAAATAAATAAATAAACTAGCAAGAAAATGGCCGCCATGCAAAGGGAAAACGGAGTGCGTTTTCCCTTTCCATGGGGGCCATCGGGAGCGGATGCGCTGGGAACACAAGTGTTCCCAACGCTTCCGCTCCCGAAAAAGAAAAAGAAGCAGAAGGTAAGTGGGATTGGGAGGGAGGGGAAAAAATAAATAAATACATACCTGCGTCCCCGGCGGGGGACGATGGAAGCTTCCAGACATGTGGAGGCACGGAGCGGGGATGGCCCCGCTCTGAGTCTCCACACTGCTGGAGGCTGCTATCATCCCCCACCGGGGATGCAGGAGCAAGCAAGTAAGTGGGGTGGGGAGGGCAGGGAGGAGGGAGGGAAGGGAAGAAAAAAAAAAGAAGCTTACCTGAGTCCATTGGCTGAGGGGCTGCCACGCCCCCACCGACGACAAGGCAGCTGGAATCCCGGCCGAGAATCGAAGGATTCTCTGCCGGGTAAGGACCCGGCGAGAGCCAATCAGAATGCGTGTTGCATTCTGCTTGACTCTCGCCGGGTACTAATGAACATTATGGTTCCTTGTGTTTTTACCTCTGATTTTCCATCCCAAAATGTTTCATTTGTTCACCATTTTTAAAGAGTAGTAACAAAATGTAGGGGATGTACCCCAGAGGCCCAGATTAATTCCTGAGCCAACACCTAAAAACCATTACGCCGTTTCTCAAGCAAACTATCTGTACGTTTATTAATTATATATTGTAAATGAATTTCTTGGCAATTAATAGTTCACACTGTAAAATGTGGGTGATGAATACTCTGCAATAAAATCACTGGGTGCCCACCATTATATGTTCTGTTGAGAGAGGGTTCATTTAACTGCACAAGGCAATTCAAATTCCTACCACAAGATGTTGAATGTTTGGCCTGTTGTATTGCACGTATCCCTGTTTTAGTTCTTAGTATTGTGTGTGTTTAATGCTATATTATGTTTTTCATTTTTGGAACCGTGTGCTTTTGACCATAGTGAAAATAAATCTTCTTTGATGTTGTTTCCTTAATTCATTTTTTAAGGTAGGTGGTTGTTGGTGATTGGGGTTATTGGAATGTGTAGGTGTGTTTTAGATGTCCCTATGTCTTGAATTCTATGATGTTCACGTGATTTTGGTCCATATTTGGTCTGCTGTTTACAGGTGGTTTTTAGTGTTCACCAATATAATGTTAATTGTATGTGCCGAGTGTGGATGTTTTTTTGTGTGTGTTGAGTGGTATAAACTCGATTTCATTTTGCCCTCCAGACATAACTGTACATACCCAGAAATATTGAAACATTGTTAAGCTTTAAAAAGTGAACATCTCAAGTTAGCCTGCTGTGATTTTCCAAATTGCCTTGCCATGCACGACTTAAGGCGGAGGCATGTGCAAAACATCTTGCAAAATTGAAGCAGACTATTTTGAGGTATCATCAGCTAAATTGTGCATTTTTCAGTCTCTGCAGAAAGCCCAATACAAAAGAAAAAACAGTTCTTTACAGATATCATGTTCAGCATCAAGACGTGATCTGTGGCCTGCCAAATTTGGTGAATTTTCATGGGCAGGAACACAAGTTACAGAGGAAAGAGTTTTTGCATTTTACGCTGTAAAGTTCGACGTAAACTTAGCTCTGGAGCGAGAGTATTGCAATCCAATGCTGACGTATGAACACTTATACTCTCCATTATGAAGAAAACAGCTCAGTACTCAAATGTTTTGGGAAAACCTCTGAGAATATTTTATTTACAAATGTGTGCATGCATTGACCATTCGGGCAGTATTCAGCCTTAATTTTCTTACCATGTTGAGGCCAACTGACATTTGATTTCCAGGCTGCTTTTTGAGCTGCTTAGTTCGTAGAGCTGCATAGTGTACTGCACACATGTTTTCTGCATGACAAAAGAGTGCATAGGGTTACTTATGCCAATGCCAGAAACACTTTTCTTTTCTTAAATATTGTAAGGATATTTCAGAAAAAGAAAAAAGATTTTAAGAAGCAATACATCTCCCCATTGTCAATGATGCATTATTTTTTCTATTTCCTGCAGCACTCTTTTCACTATAAACTGGTTGCCAACTACTTCCTTGCAACACACTCCTGTCATTCATCAGTGGACCATCAACATGCCTTTTGTGAATGCGTACCTAAATATTGATTCCAGGATTCTGCTTTTTGCAGAATTGTGTCTGCACATTCACAGATGCAGTTGAGCTGCTACATTTGACATCTGGTGAACTTAAGCCTCTGACCAGCTACTGTTTACCTTTACTTGACATCTTACAACTGTATGCCACTAAATCTTCCTCCATCTGCTCAGCCAGTAGGCTTGGTGTATATGTTACACCATTTCAAATCCCCTTATTGTTTCCTGTGTGAGATAAACACACTGACCATTTCTGCACACTGCACAGCTGTTGATTTTATGATGCCCTCCAGGTGTAAAGTAAGACCGCCACATCTCAGAGACAGTAATTAAGCTCAGTGAGCTATGCATTCACTGCGGTGATCTATGCATGATTTTCATATCGTAGGTTTGAATCCCGGCAAGGTTGAGTTAGACGTGTCTATGACTTTGCCAAAAAGTGCTACATAAACAACTGATTATTAGAAAAAAAAACAGCAAGTCATGTTCTGCTTTCATGGTTTGAATATCTGTTCTTTTCTAGTGCAAAGTTTGGTCTTCCAAGGCATGGTCATTCCTTACATGACAATCTTCTTTAATTCTTAATGTCATTGTTCAGATTGTTGGCATGAGAGGATAATACCCTAACCATTATGCAATCATTTCATAGAGCCGTAGCCCCTGTGCAAACACATCTTCACTACATAGTTCAAACATCAACTGGTATCTCAGTGAGGTGACCATTCCTCTCTGAAATCCGTGTCCAAACTGGGGGTCACAATTTAAAATACAAGCAGGACAGACTGAGCATAAAAAACAGACGAATCTCCTTAGCCAACACCACTCATTCCCTTCTTTCATCTTCAAATCGCTGCTGAGCTTGGTTCAACTCTCTTCCCTTTTCAGAACTTAGAGTCACATTTTGTTGCCAATGCATGAATTCAGACTGCATGGGTGACGAGGTCTGTGGTCTGTTCCTTCAAATTGTAATCATGTTCTGCCAGGGGGCAGACAATGATATGTAAGTATTCCTGTTCATCTGCAAGGGGAAACATAGGAGGATGAGCCTCTTAGTGGTGACCTCCCAGTGGAGGGTCCCCTCTTACTGTTTACACGTGTTCTCCCAAGACCCTCCCCTTCTGGTGGGGTAGGCATCATCATAGAAAGTGGGAGGGTTTAAAGAACCCTGTTCTCAAGAGGACCCAACGTCACTGTGCCACTTTAGCAGGCCAAAGCTTCCATAGCCTCACGCCCATTCCTGATAGCAATTTTTGGAATTGTCATATATTGTGTACCTAATATGTTGTGTTTCCTGCAGAAGTCCCAGATGCGGAGGGGCAGAGTTACAGGGTGATGCCAAACAAAGGTAGCAACTACTGCAACAATAATAATAAAGCACTGCACTCAAATACCCTGGGACCGAGCCATCATGGCTGGCCTCAGTAAAATGGCGACTGCACTCAATCCACAAAACAGAGAGGGCAGTCAAAAGCACTGACGGACAAATGGGGCAGACCAGGTCATTAAAAATACCTATGCCCCAGAAGCAATCTGTTAAAGAGTGACCTGTTTTGAGCGGTCTTGTGAGCCTGGAATGAATGAACATATGAGCTGTGTTGTTCTAGTATAAAGAAACAAGGGAGTGAATGTTTAAGAAACTTGCCGTGGACCTTATTTTCATTGGTTCTTGGCGAATCCTGATGAATTCTTTTTGAAACAAAAGTTTGTTCCTTGTGTATAAACTGTAGTTTCTTTCAAAAAAACAAAAAAAAGTAAGTAAAAAAAAGAGTGACCTATTCCCCCAGAACAAAATTACCCAGAAGTGAAACCTTTCACCCAGAAGTAAATGACCAAAGTGTCAGTGCAGATAATCAGCAATATTATAGTTAAATTAACAACACTGATTGTTTATGGATCACCTGTAAACTAACCCTAACTGAATTTAATAAAACCTGTGGCCTTCAAATATCCCATCACCTTTGCGTCTTGCCTCTTTTATGTTCCATGGGGTCGTAGAGGATGGTCATTCTTGGGTTGTCACTGCAATGAAAATCTGGGCACTGTCTTGGTTTCCATGCCATTATCCACTGCAAACAGAACATGCCTTTGGATCACAGTCATGTAGACATGTGCGCACTGCAGTGACCACTAATAGCGCTGCCATGTACACATACAGCCCCATTATTACAAGGAATCCGAGTGGATTCTGCCAGTGGATCCATAGGGATTCTAGCCTTTCAGTTGGCTTCAGAATCGGATGTGGGCAGGGGTGCTGCCCATTTGACTGCACAGAGCTAATTACCCACGTTGTGCTCCAGTCTATTCACTGGAATCAATCCTAAAGTAGCTCAATGGCTGTAGGGTCAACTGAGGCATAACACTGGCTTGGGCACCAATGAAATAGTGGTCTACAGTTGCAAATGGCAATACATTCCTTTTGTAGGAGACACCCAATGGGGTGTTATTTTAATAAAAATATGATGCAAATTATGCATTTTAAAAAATAGTCAGTAACACTGGTCAAACCTACTAGCCTCATGGTGAAGTACGTCATGAAACTGGCCCACATTGGCCAAAAAAGTGACCCACTTGACCCAAAAGACTGACCCACACTAGCCTTTTGCGTTTTGGGTTCGGGCACTGCCCTATAGGCCAGTCCAAGCCTGAGTGACTGTGAAACATGCAAAGGGTTGCCCTCTGCACATTTCACCCACTCTCGGCATTTTGCATGGGGAGAAAATGCATGTAATAGAAGACCACATTTGCGACCAGCTCACATTTCCAGATTCAGCCAACCAGTGCATTACAGGAATCGCCTCGCAATATTACTTTCTTCCTCGCCCTTACTGTGGCTCTCACACAGACCACCATGTTCCACATGGTTCTACAGTCGTTTCACCGTTTCAGCGAGGCGTTCACAGCCAGACTGCAAACTGTCAATGTGAAAGGTAAGTCGCTCGGTTCTCAATCTTATGCCCCATTACCCCTCCAGACCACACCAGTTGGTGTGGCTTCCACATTGCTGCTGAATCCGATTCAAGAGCCTCTGCATCACCCACAAAGCTGTTCACAACAAAGACCAAACCAGGCAAGAAGCAGACTTTACGTGCGCAGCTACACACAAAGGAAAATTGCCCCCAAAACTTAACTATACACGTGTTCCCCTTCTGCTGCTCCACCACAATCACCTTGCTCTCTCTCTGTGTCTCCCTTGTACGCACCTAACAGCAACATACTTTGTTTTATTCACACCCTGCTGTAAGTTTGTCAACATATAAGAAAAGAATATTAATAAATATTAGTACAAACGTTGTGTGTGTGTAATACGTGACAGACAAGTTCAGTGACCATATACGGGCCGTTTGTAAGGTCTCTCTAATCACCAATCCCTGTTGTGATTTACATTTAATCAATCCATCGCCAGCTCCTTCTGTCATACATCTTTTTGATGAGGGTATGTTTTTGTCGTCTTTTCAACCATTATATGTTCAAACATTTCTTAATTATTGAATGGTCTGTTAATATTTGGAAAAATGCTGTTTAGTAGGAAGGGAGAGCTGTTCCTGCCTTCCTCTGCCCATTATAATGTTACATACTCCCACTTCTTTCTGCTCTTGCTCCCACCATTTTGTTATTTAACACCTCCACCCCTACCTATTCGTTGTTCCTCCACATTGCAAAACACCTTCAGAAAGCCCTGTGAGCAGCAGTACTGTGTTATAGTTTCCCAGCATGCTCACCCAGAGTTTCCAGGAAGTCATTGTGGGGAACCGGAAGTTTTGAAACGGCAGCAGCTTTCTTTCAGAGATTGTGGGGGCTGCATGCATAGATCTCAACTCACCCGCTTTTGGCGGGTGTCACCCGCCTTGAAAGCAGATGAATCACCCGCCAAGTCCCTCATACGCCCATTCACTTATATGGGCCTCTCACCCGCCAAAAAGAAAATCTGGGGTTTTCACCCGCCTTGGTGACAAAAAAGGTTGGGCGCTATGTGCATGTGTGCGGGCGCTGGATACTATCTCCGAGTGCTGAAAGAAGTTTGCAGCACACAGAGACAGTGTTTGAACAGCTGTGAGCCAACTTTCTTCAAACCATGTGAGGCATAGCCACTTTCCGGGCCCATGATGAAGACGCATTGCACTGGTGCAGTGCTACTTAAAATGATGCAAACATGTTGCACTAGTTCAAATTATGTCCTGGCGCAAATGCATTGCAACACTGCACTTGCACTGCTGAAAAGTTACTGCAATACGATGGCCGTTGTTTGTTGAGCAAAAAACAGGTGTATTGGGATGTTGTTAGCTGTGATAAGTTATTACTGACTGCAAATGATATGATTTTTTTTTGTATCATACCAAGTACTCTAACAGTTTGACAAGCCCAGTGTGTTATCATGTTACATAGTATACAAAACCCCTTAATGGTTACCTTGTTTGATAGTGTACATGATTGTTTGTTAATTAGACCCTATCTGTGCAGTTTCACCAGCGCAGCACATCCCTAGGCTGCCCAGTAACAGTATATACTGTTGGACAGCATCAATGTTGTCTCAGTGCGCATAATTCCAGGACACACTCAATCTGCACAATCCTACTATGCTACGATATTGACAATCACAGTATACAGCCAGTTCGACAACCATTGTATACTCTGAGTTTTTCAGCCCTATTATATGGTGCAAGTTTGCCTGTTTCTAGTGCTTTCCAATTTTGGCAATCCCACTACACATCCAGTTTGGAAAATCCGTGGTTATGAATACTACTCTGTTTGAAAATCCCACCATAACCCCCATTTAGAAGTGCCAGCATGTACCCAATAAGGCAAACTCAAAATATGTTAAGTTTCTCGAATCATAATGCACGAACAGGTTGATTCGGCAATCCCAGAAGACTCCCAGTCTGCCCTATCCCAGTGTGTTCTGAGGTTGAAAAACCACAGTACGTTCACACTTACTTACTATTCCAATGTATTCTTTTACACTCCTGGCATATTTCACAATTTCTGAATTCCAATGTAGTCCGCATTTCTCACTCCAAGGGTGTTCCTGTTTTTCACAGTAACCCAGAATGTACAATATCAGTGTGCAACCAGTTTTCAGAACACTTATATATATTGTCAGTTTGCACAATCCCAGAATATTCCCAGTTTTCAAATTCCAGTAAACAGTCCATTTTACAACGATGGAATAGTCCGTTTTTATCAGTTCCATTATACAAACCGTGCGTACAATTTCAGTATAACCCATATTTATAATGCCAGTGAACTCACAGTTTGACACAACATGTTTTTGCAATGCCGCTGCATTCCCAGTTTAACAATCCCAGTATGCTTCCAGTTTTACGACCTCAATATACTACTGCCTATTTGACTAATTCATCAATCTGCCTGTTCACAACCCTAATAGATTTCCAGTTCACATAATTCCTTTACACTCCCAATGTCACAATCTCAGACTATTCCAACAATGAAGATTCCCCCTGCTAATAGCGCAGGGAGCTCTTGATTCTATTAAAGACCAGGAGGCGAGCATTAAGCTTCCTCTTCTTTATTTTCTACTCTCCAGCAGTTTCAACAAATATAACTTTGTAAACTTTCAATTTAAACAATCCCATCAATCCTGTAGTCCCCTAGTCTCTGGCCATGTGACCTAGTCCTTCCTATTCCTCTGTCCTTCCTCTTCTTTGACTGCTTGAACTGTCATCTCTCTTTAACTGCGCACCCAACTGCTGAATTTGTGCTGAATTTCCTGCTTTGTGCTGGCTCGATTTCTCACATACGAACATGCGAGTTTGTTCCAGGTGACCTGATCTGATTAGGGCTTTCAGCTGTTCTTTTGCTCATCCCCTAAAGTCAATAAGAAACAAAATTGTGTATGTTAGGGCGGGAATACACACCCTATTCTGGAAGAAATAGCCATGTTAATTATCAACACTACTTCACATCGTTTATTTCATCATTGCATTCATTGTGTATTCGGGATGGGAATTTAATGCTCGCCTCCTTGTCTTTAATAGAATCAAGCTCTCCCTGCGCTATTAGCAGGGGGAATCTTCATTCTATGTCAAGACGGAGGCGAGCATTAAGCTTGTTCAAAGCTTCTTACTACTATTCCTGCCATTGCATTAATAGGTCGGTAGTAAAACGTTCTGAATGTCGTATCACTAGCCCAGTCTGCGGCTTTCATGATGTCTTGTAATGTTGCGCCTAGTCGTAGTGCTTTTGAGGCCATCGCTCCTCTAACTGAGTGTGCCCCGAATCTTGTCATGTTCTACGCCTGCTAAACCCATGATGTTTCTGACCCACCGTGCTATGGTGGCTGTTGCTACTCCTCTCTGTGGTTTTCTGCGCGCAATTAATAACTGAGTTGTCCCTGCCGGTCTTAGTTCGGCTGTTTTATTTTCGTATTCCTTTATGCATGCCGCTACGCACCATTTAGGGTGCTCTTGCATGTATGGATACGTGATAGTACTAGAGTCAGTTTTAGTTCTTCTAGCTAAGCTGAACGTCACGCCTTCCGGTCCGTACGTTCTCCTATTCACTTCTAAGACTCTCACATCTGCTACTCTCCTGCATGACACCATGTATAATACCATGGCCAGTTTTTTGGACAGCTGACCTAGGGAAAGATACTTGTTATCGGGCCAGTCCGCAAATAGTTTCAATAGTACTGCTACGTCCCATAAAGATTCATATCTCGGCTGTGGTGGTTTCCTCAATCTTATTCCTCTTATTAGCTGTATTACTGCTACATTTTCTCCCACCGGTACTCCTTCCACGGGTAGGTGACCTGCAGAAATCGCAGATCTGTATACCCCCATTGTTCTGTATGCCTTGCCGTCTTGGAGGAGTTCCGCTAGGAAATTCAAGATCTCCACTAGAGGGGCAGAAACGGGATGAATATTTCTCCTTCTGCACCACGTCGACCACTTGTTCCAAGCTGCATCGTAGCTCCTTCGAGTTGATGGAGCCCATGACTCGCGATGAGGCTTGCAGCTTGTGACGAAATGCCAGGGAGATTCCAGCGTCTCCTGCTATCCTGCACGCCATCAATGGCAGTGTCCCCTTCACTCTCAGAGGGCGAGATGACCCAGCTGGGTCCGTGAGGAGGCGTTCTCCTTGGGGCAAGATTCTCGGGTACTCTACCAATAGCTCCATGAGTGCGGGGAACCATACTTGAGATTTCCAGATCAAAGCCACTACTATCAGGTTCGCTGTCTCTCTGCGTTCCTTTGCTAGTACTCGGTTCATCATTATGAATGGGGGAAAAGCATAAAGTGTCTGCTCCTTCCAATCTTGTAGGGAAGCGTCCACTCCAGCTGCCGCTGGGTCCAATCTCCAACTGAAGAACCTCTCTTTCTGAGCGTTCAGCCTGGACGCAAACAGATCTGTGTATATTGGGCCCCAGATCTTTTCCAGTTTCCGAAAAATCGTCCGGTCCAGCATCCAGTCGCTGGAGTCTGAGAGATGTCTGGAGTTCCAGTCCACTACTACATTCAACGAACCTGGTAAGTATTCGGCTACCACAGAGATCCCTGATTCTAGGCAGGAATGCCAGAAATCCTTGGCTATTTCCGCCAGTAATTCAGATCTTGTTCCTCCTAAATGGTTGATGTATTTGACTGCCGAAATGTTGTCCATTTTTAGCAGAATACAGGAGTTCACTTTCCCTTTCATAAATGCCCTGACCGCAAAGGATCGGCTAGTAACTCCAGGCAGTTATGTGTAATTGGAGTTCCGATGCGCTCCATCTCACTCCTGTCTGGAGATCCCCGCAACGGGCTCCCCAGCCTGCTCTGCTGGCATCTGATTCTGTTATCAGGTCTGGGCGGTCGCCGAAGATGGCTCTCCCGTTCCAGGCCTCCGTGTTCGCTAACTACCATTCCAACTCTGTTGTGGACTCTTGATCTAAGAGTACCAGTTGGTGGTAGTCTAGGCCTTGATGCAGATGTCGTATCTTCAGCCTCTGAAGGGCTCAGTAGTCTAATGGCCCTGGGAAAATTGCTTGTATTGATGCCGCTAGTAAGCCTACTACTCTCGCTATGGTGCGTAGTGATGTGCTTGTCTTGCTGAGACATGCCCTTATTTCTCTCTTTATGTCTCTGATCTTTTTGTTTGGTAGTTCCAATGTCGCCGACTTGGTGTTTATAACAAACCCCAGGAATTCTATCCTCCTCGCCGGAGTCATCTCCGACTTCTCCTGGTTCACTAGGAAACATAACGAGGTTAAGAGGTATACTACCCAGTAGGTCTGGTAGACTAGGGTCTCTCTGCTGTCGGCCATCAGTAGGATGTCGTCTAGGTATTAAATCATGCAAATTCCTTTTCCTCTGATCGCTGCTGCTACAGGCTTCATCACTTTCGTGAATGCCCATGGCGTCGAGGAGAGCCCGAATGGCATCGTTGCGAACTGCCATAATTTCCCGTCCCAGTCGAATGCTAGGAATGGACGGAAATCCCTCTGTACAGGAATCGTAAAATAAGCGTCTTTCAAGTCTATCCTCGCCAGCCAGTCGTTCTGTCTGAGCGTATCTCTGAGCTGGTGGATTCCTTCCATTTTGTAGTGGTTGTAGGCCACCCAGCTGTATTTGTGTCTTAGATTTATCACTGGTCTCACTTTGTCTTTTCGGTAAACCAGGAACATGTTGCTCATAAATCTTGGCGGCGTTATGCATGGTTCGATCGCCCGTTTCTCTGCTAAGCTTCACAATTCTGTGTCTAGCAGCTCTTTCTCGGTCAGTGTCGTGACTACGGGGCGCGGCGCTTGGTCCTGAACGGGAGTCTTTGTGAATTCTATACACATGCCTTTCACTGTTTGAAGGACCCAAGCATCGCTGGAAAGTGAGCGCCAGTTTTCCCAGAATATAGCTGTCCTCCCCCCTACTGGCGGATAAGTAAAATTTCTCACCTATGGGGAAGTTTTGTCCTCTTCCCTGTCCTCTGCCTCGTCTTCCTCTAGGGAAGCGGCCTCTTGGGGGAAAAAAGGTATCAGGCTGCCTGGATTGCCAGTATTGGTTTCTGTTGTTCTGAGGCCTTCTAGATGCTTGGTATCGACCGGTTGAGCGACCTCTGTTAGGCTGGACCAGCCAAAAACTCTCCCTGGGAAAATCTTCTTCATCGAAGCCTGTGCTTTCTCTAGGGAGGTGTAGGTTCCTACGAACCTCCCCATATCCTTACCAAATGTCTCTCCGAACCACAGGCCCTGAGCTGCCTTGCCGGCTTCGTATGACGGCAGATCTCCTAGTTTACGGTCAATTTTCAAAAGGAGGCCTCTCCTGCGCTCCGATGAAATCTTGAAGTTTGCGTTTCCTAGTATACATACGGCCCGTTGGGCCCAGTTCGCTAGGACTCCTGGGTCTACCACCTCGCCTGTATCTCTGGCTCGTTCGGCTAGGTCCATTATCTTAGTTAGAGGACCTGCTAGGTCGAGGAGTTTTTCTTGGCAATCTCTCCAGGAGCAGTCTATGCCGTTCCTCGAGTCTGTCTTCGATTTGGAGACAAACGAAAACATTTTAGGGTCTAATTCCAGGGCTTCCCCGACCTTGCCTGGCAGGTCTGGTCTTGGACATTCAGCCCTCAGTCTTTGTCTAACCTCTTTTTCGAGAGCTTTCCTCAATCTCTGCGTCATGTATTTCGCCACTCTCGGTGATGGTACCCACTCCAAGGATCTCGGATTTCTGATCTCTTCCGGTTGGAACATATCCGCTGTTTCATCTTCTTCTAGGTGGTGGAGTTTTCGTTGCCTTTTCTTAGGCGGAGGCTGCCTCCCCTCATCCCCTTCATTATCTCGATCCGCTTGAGTGGATGTGGGGGATATCGGCGGTTCCTCGTCTGGGAAGCCTTCTGGGGGTTCCTCCTCTGTACAACCCATATTGTCTTCCCCTGGGTAGGGGGCCCAGAGGCTCGGCACCTGAGAATCTTTCATGAACGCTTCCTTTAGTCTGAGAAACGCGTCCATAGCCTCTGGGGCTCCTGTGCTCCCCCCTGTTGGTTGGCCCGGGGGGTCAGAAGAGTCTTTGCTCTTCCGAGTCTTGTTACAACCCTTAGGGTTGTTAAACGTTGCCCTTGTGGACGCGCTTTCTTCCTGCTTGGTGCGTTCTTCCTTCTGGCTCAGGAATAGCTCTATAGTATCTAGCCTTTCTTGTAAAGGCCGCACTCCTTGGGCCACTGCCTCTGTCAGTGAATCTCCCAGCATTTCTTTGAAGCTATAGGCTAGGTCTTCTTGGTAGACTGCCTCCTGCTCCTCTTCGCTCCACACGAACTTTGACATTGTGCTGGCAGGTGGCTGTATCAATACCTGTCTAGGTATAGGGGCGCGTCCACTGATTCACTTTGCTCGAGGCTGCACCTTCCTTATAGAGCATGTATGTTTGCAGGATATATCTTTCAGATTCTGACTGGTAATACTCGTGTGGCTGCGCTGTCTAAAGCCCAGCCCCCGCGCAGGAGGCGTTCATTGCTAAGCACGCTCCTATTGGCGTATTCGCTGCACGTGGCCGCCTTCGTGAGAGGTGGGGGTTGTTCCTCTGCTCGGCCTGCGGGAAGTCTCCCGCCTGCGTAGAGCTCCACCCTTCCAAGGATGGGGGCTACATACTCGCGCTCTGCTAGGGGGTTTGGCAGGCCCCTGAGTTGTCGTGCATTACGACACGGGCCTCCGAATCTCTCTTTAAATACTAAATCACTAACGCTCGCGCGCTCTACTATGCATGTTTATTCTATCATTGTCTACGGTGTACAATTCTATATATGTTAATGACATAAAACACGTTCTGTTAAGTGAATATTACAGAGCTAAGATAAACTGGTACTTATCTTGTGGAGAGCAGGAAAAGAAGAGGAAGGACAGAGGAACTGGAAGGACTAGGTCACATGACCCGAGACTAGGGGACTACAGGATTGATGGGATTTGAAGTTTGTTTGAAAAAAAAATAAAAAAAAGAATAGGTTTAAATTGAAAGTTTACAAAGTTATATTTGTTGAAACTGCTGGAGAGTAGAAAATAAAGAAGATGAAGCTTAATGCTCGCCTCCGTCTTGACAGAGAATGTTTCAGCACTCGCATATTACCAGTTTGACAAATGCGTTATACTCCCAGATGACATTATGCCCACGTATTGCTAGTTTTACTCTGGATATATTTCCAGTTTGCTGGCTCCAAGTATAGCAGTCTAAAAAACCAAGCAGTTTTCCAATTTTACAAAGAGCGTGATTTTCTGATGAACTTGAGCATAACTGGAAAGCTTAAAATGCATTTACACATTCCTTTTATGAACCAGTTAATTTGGTTTCCAGTGAAAAAGTTGAGAACAAAAATGTAGTCAGTGAAAATACCTCTATCATGAAAAAGTCACCAAGAAATATGTCGTCAAAAAAATGCTGCTGAAAAGAAGCCAAACATGCAGTGCCGCTAGGATAAATGTTTGTCATTAAGGAATGTTTAGTGGGTTTGTGATTGCCTGGTTTAGGGTTAGGATAAGGTTTAGGGTAAGAATAGGGGTTAGAGTTAAAGATGTTGGTTATGATTAGGTTAAGATTTAGGGTCAGGGTGGTTGTTGCAAGGCTGTAGGTGTTGCGGTTTGATTCGACCATAGGGTAGGTAGATTAAGTGTCAGGCTAAGTGTTAGGGTAGGGGTTATGGTAGGACTAGGGGCAATAGAGAAATGGATTGGGTAAGTGTTAAAGTAAGGGAATGGAGAGCACTAGTGATGTTGGCGTGGGACAGGATGTTACGATAAAACCAGTGGTTTAGGTATTAGATTAAGAAAATAGTTAGGATTAGAGCAAGGGTTTGGGTTAGGAGAGTGACTATGTAATTTGTGGCGAGCTGGTGATGGGGCTGGTGTTAGGTTCACTGTTTATTTTCTATATATTTGGTGTTTTGTATTGATTACATGCTAGTAAAATGTGTTTGCTATCTGAAGCGGTAGTGTCCATAAGGGTGCATGGTAATTGAGTAGTAATTAGAGTTAGTGTGAGGTTTAGAAATGAAGGTAGGGTGTTTGTAGAGGGTTTGATAAAGGTTTGAGTAATTTGTATGGTTAATTCCTTGTACTTTTGCGTATTTCAAAATAGCTTTTTGGGCGGCCTTATAACTGGCAACATTTTCACACATTGCATTCCTTGAATTTATTGACCTATAAACAACAAACCCACATGTATAAATAGTACCACTTAGTTGGTGATGATTTCTTTTTATTCAGCATACAATGTTTTTTTTTGTCAGAACAATTATTGCACATAAGTAGGAACATCTTACGTATTATTGAACTAGTGGAATCTAAAATGTAAAAAACATTTCATATTACTATAGAAAAGCATTAATTAAAAAGTACAAATGTTTTCATATCACCTCTCTCATTTACACACATTTGCATACATTCACTAGTGCTCAAAAGTGAAACTCTCATAATGTACTATATTCCTAATGTTGTTTTGCTCCAAAAAACAGGGATGTAAATAGTTTTGTCTTCTAATAAGAACTGAAATGTCCTCAATGCCTGCCCTTCATGTTTTGATCCATTAGGCAGATATAAAATAACTGGAATCTCTTGAAGGGCTTTTTCACATTAAAGAATAATCCAGAATTTGTGATAAATCTTACTTAACTTTTATACATACATTTTATATATCTACTTTCTTGAACTCATACTTTAAGTACTGCATTAAATGACTTCAGTAATTCCAATGTTGCTTAATTCAATCTTTTTTTGCAACACCATATTTGTATTTGGCTTCATAATCTTCACATGATCCAATTTCTTAAAGTCTTGAAGGATCTCGTCTGCAATTCTAAAAATACCCCAAATAACATTCTGTTAGTGAGCTTGTGATTAGCTCATTATATCCTTATTTACCTGCTGTGGAATCACCTCTCAGTGGAAAAAACACAGCATGTGCGTGGTCGTCAGCTTCCAGCCAGGTGACTTCACTCCAGCAGAACATCACCAGAGAAACAACCATTGGAAACCTCTAGTCGTGACATAGAACCTGAAGTGTCCAGTGTCACCTAAATAGTGGGGGATTCCTTGTGTTCACTTACTCCAAGTAACCACCCTATATCGTAATTCTCATGGACATTACCTCGTCTGGAGAAGTCATTACTTTTCTTCCATTCATCCTTTCACAATGTACCTACAGGTGAGACAGACTGCATTAACGTTGAGTCCGTCTAACCCTAGTATGCACGCTAAAGGTATATTCCTAATTCCGTACGCGCACAGATTGGCCATTGTACTCATTGCGGGACAGGATTCTCAATAATGGAAAACAAATATTCTCCTTGGGTTCCTCGTACTGTCAAAGAACACCAGTCTGTGTTTTGCAAGCCAGAATGGTAAACCGCAATTAATCACGACTGCTCTTTCCACTCAATACTTTAAATATCCAGCTTACCTGTCCGACTCACCACAGAGCCTCCAACCGGCTTTCTGTTTGTTCACGTATTGCTTATCCATTTTCCAGTTTAAAAAAAGCCAAGAAACAGGAAAAGCCGGCCTGGCGTGCAAATGTCATGACAAACTCATTGCTTTCCTCTAACGCATATATACATGGCAATGAAAGGTTGCTTCGATCATAATACTGTAAAAAGCATACTTGCGATGTGGAGTGCAATCTAATTTTAGTGCTGAGCATTGTGTAAAGACACTGACCCGTCTGCAAAGTTTAATTGTTTATTTGTGTAACACTACCGTTGTACTATAATTAAATTTACTGTACATGCCAAATCTGCATAATTAAGGCACCACACATAACTCTAGGTGTGACTCGAAGGTAATGCACATCTTGCGATCTTGCCATGTGGAATTCAGTTATAAAGGAAATGCCGCTCAGCAAGCCATGACTAAAAACACTAGCTTTTATGCAATGTTTTTCATTTATTTATCCAGAGCCATTGGATATCCTCATTAAGCCCAAATGTGTTGCTTTGTTTGAGGAAAATCAGCTCTTGCTCTTTTATGAAGAGTTTATCCTTATCTCGCCTATGCTCTCCATTTTGTTTCAGTTTGTCAATCACTTTTCAGTGTAAATCATCTGGTTTGTGATTGTTCTGAGAAAATGGATTCACCAAAGTTTCATTGACAATTTTATTACAAATGCAACTCTTGTGTTCTATTATTCTGATGCAGTCTTTTCTTGCAGCTTTGTGATATACATCAATTTACGACGACACCATATGGCATATATAGTTATATTGCTACCCAGAACAAACTAAATCAATAGACTGGGTGGATGTGGGGATGAGCTATCGCCACCCACATTCACGCCAGAATCCAGGAGAACTGTGCAGTTGGCACAAGACCACTCCAAAGATACAACCTTCTTGTGGGGGGTTCCACATCACCACTCTACTGTAAGGATGCCATCAAAACAATGTTAAGCAAGGGTCCTATACTATCAAGCAAAAGACCACTCTATTGAAATGCAGTAATTCAAGACAGATCCCAAAAATGGATGCAATACCGGTACTCACCACTATCAGAAAGCCGGCGTTTTAAAACCACCAGACTTTTGTGTAAAACTGAACAGAGGAACCCAAATCAGGCCAAGGAAAGAATTGCTAAGAGGTGGACACAATGTAAAACTATATTCTGAAATTACTTGAAGGAAGTAATTATTTAATGTATATGTAAAAATTGTAAGTTTGATTTAAACTGGGAACTAAAGTGACATTTAGCTGAATTCTGCCTGACAACTACCCCCGACAGGAGAAACCTGCTCAGCCACTCTTCCCAGGCCTAGCTGCATCCTGCTTCCCCACCAAAAGGAGTTGACACCTCTCTGATTAGATTAGGGGGGGGCACCTGCAGGATGTTGAACAAAGCCTTGTCCTGGACTCAGGCAAATGTTATATTGGGGGGGCCGTAAAGTGGATTCCTCTTGGGAGAAGTGGGAGGAGAAGTGCCTCTGGGAGCCACCCGAGCTGGAGGCGGGGGCAGACAGAAGCTTCCCCCATGTGCTTTGGAACTTAAACCACACCCATCTGGGCCAGAGCATAATTTTAAAAAAGATGGATAATTCATAGTACGGACTTGTCAGAATTATGTAAGTAATATCATTATTCTTGTGATATTTCTGTGCACGTTTTAAGAGCTGTTAGGACCCTGTGGTGTATGCTGGGGGGTTGCTAGCGGAAAATAGGGTCTTACTCCAAATTTCTGCATGTTAAAAATCTGACACTTCATCAATTAATGTCCATACTCCTTGCGCACATGTGTGTAATTTTTGGTAAATGTCCGATATTGGTAAACCAGTCAAAAAGCGCAAAATGGTGTCATCTTTGAATGCAAGCCCCCAGGAAGATCAGAGGCGGACAAGCATGGACCATAAGGAATATATAATGTGTACATGTAATTTCAACAAATTATGTATCTGGTAAATATGAATTTGAATCAAATATAGATTTGTGGGCAAATTGACCAGAAGAGGATCCGCTGACCCGTAAACAGACCTCATCATGATGACAATCCATTTCCTTCCCCCAATCATGGGAGAGGGGAGAATTGGGCCAATGACAAGTAGAGAGGGGCAGGCTCAGTTACGCTACGCACACACCCACTTCCAAAACACATAAAAGGAGACTGCTGGGACAGGTAGGGACATTAATTTTCCATTTCTGCGGAGCATTTTGACGGCCGACATCCCATCCAGACAGAGACCAGAACCAGAGACCCATAAATTACAGAACTTTGAACCTAGAAGGCCCACTGCAAGCAAAAGTATTATCAGCAGGCCTTCAGAACAAGAGGCCGCTGTATCCAGAGAGGCTAGACCAGCAGAGCAGAGCTGACCCAGACGCTGTGAGCAGAACCGCCCGAAGTCCAGTTCAGTTGACCAGATCCGTGACGAGGCCTATTTCAAATTAGGAGTGAGTATCTGCCAGAACTGTGCAGAACCCAATCTCTTAGTTAACATAATCTAATCCAAACTATTTTAACCTAATTAGAACAGCCTCCTAGAAATCGTGTCATCTGTCATTTTTAAAGCTGGACAACTGTCACCTGTCAATTCTGCAGCTGCAAGCTGTCACCTGTCATTTTGAGTTTTACTTTAAATCCGAAAATCTACCTTTATTAAATCGTCCGTATCTCTTGAACCATTTGGGGTAGGAACGTCATTTCAAAGCTGGGATTCTAGGCGTTCCAACGAACCTAGAACCGACTTCCTACTCCTTATACTTTTACCGCAATCGCGATTTATACACTGGCAAAATTTACCGTGATTTGCGATTTGGCCAGATTTCGTCATCTGTAAAAAGATAGCCGCTTTTGCCTGAACTGCTAAAATTCATTTGCAACCTAATAACCATCCCTGAACCATTGTTAGGGCTGACCTGAACTGATTTAAAGTGTCTACCACTCACCCTGAATCTCTAGAGGGAATTAAAATCAGTTAGCACATTTTCCCATCCATTCCCATCACATTTTGGGCCTGTGTTTCAGACTTCTACCTGTTTCCTCTAAGCTTGCTGGGGGGGAACTGAATTCCGTATTGTATTTGATTGTATTCCTGAAGACTGTGTGTGTTACTTCTATCTCCTTGCATTGCATATAGGGGGGGTGGGTGAATTGCCACCAGGGGAAAAGTGAACATATTATCTCTTGTGAAACCATATCAGTTTATTTTCTGTACTGCATTTATTCCACCTTGCATTTCCTTGAAACCATAAAGATTTCAGCTACCTCATCCTCTATACTACTTCTAAGTAACCAAATCAGTTTACCAGTAGAACATTATCCATTGTTGATCACTGTCATATTTTAAGTGTGATATCCAATATTAATTTATTATAAAAGTGTGATAGATCTATATTGTTTAATTTTCAAATAAACCTTTTAATTTGCAAAACAAACCTACTTCTTGGCTCAGTGGGGTCAGGGGGATTCTAAGAGAGGGGTGTTATATAAGGGTTGTCATCCAGAGTACATGAACTGGACTTAAAAATATATCAATAAGGGTTTCCCTCACCAGCATCCCAGACTAGGCATTGACTTAGCTGTAGTGTTGAAATTAAGCCGCTTACCAAAGTGGGGGCTCGTCCGGGATATATTCTGGGTTAGATCTATCACTTGTGCAGATTAATACAGTGTGCTAACTGACAGGAGACATACATCCGGTCGGATCACCACGCTGTGTTATGCTGTAAAGCACTCCTCAAAGGAACGCTCTAAGGAAACGGTCTGTTTTGCAAAAATAAAATACAAACTTCTGTAAGTCAGGAAGGAACTCAAATTCCAGAATGACGACACTGGTAGACATCAAAATAGCCAGAGAGCACTTCTTACATAAGCTATTTGTGAGAGGTGAGTGGACTCATCAGGACCAAACGGTCTGGTTGCAGGCAATCGCGCAACAGGTCACTGAAACAGGGTCAGATACATGGAGAGATCAGGGTCCCCTACATGTGGCCCTGAGTGAACTTTATATGGCCCCTAAAGCCAAAGATGAGCATAATAAGATTGCCAGGATAGCGGCATATTTGTACCTATATATGGGAGCCATGCAGGACAAATGTTCTGAAGGCCAAGATCTGGCAAATAGGCAAAAGATGGCATTAGAGAAGGCCCAATCTGATCTGGAGGCTGCTCAGGAGCCAGGAGTCAGAAAAGGACAGCAGACAGTACATCACTAAAATAAAGGAGGATATGGATGTGTGGCAACAGGAAAAGGCGGACCAGGATACCAGATTTATGGCCTTGCAGAAGGAGTACCAAGAAGGTTTGGACTCCCTACTGCAGAGCCAGAAAAAGCTGGAGCAACAGTTAGACTTCAATAGGGCTTGTGCTGAGCAGGTAGTCACCCTGCAAAGCCACCTAGATAGGGAGAAGGCAGAGAGCAATAAACTGATTTTGAAAGACCTGGATACCCAGGCTGAGTTTGACCAGGAGCGCCAGAAAGCTGGTGCCTTCCAAAGGCAAAGGGACGACCTGGCGGCACAGATGCAGGCTCTTAGTCAGGAAAGGGATAGCTTAGGCCAGGAAGTCTGCCACTTAAAAAGGAAAATGGAAGAAAATCACCTGGCCCTACAGGACTGGGTGACCTCCAAAAAGAACACCAGAACTTGTTAGAGCACACCAGGAGGGTGGAGGATGCTCTGGCAAGAAAGGAGCAGGCCGATAGGGACACAGCTCAGGAGGTAACCCTCCTGCAGCAAAGACTGGCCCAGTACTCCAGGACCAATCAGGAGGCACAGAGAGAGAATGAGGCTCTCTGCCAGCACAATGATAGGCTCCAGCAACATATAGCGATGCAGGAGAGACTGATAGAGTCTAGTAAGGCCTTAACTGAGGAACTGAAAGCGCAGGCTCTTGCATTGCAACAGGGAGCAGGGGCAGAGAGAGATGAGGTTCACTGGGAAAGAGAAACTCATGAGCATAACCTCAGGAGCCCTAGTACCAGAGGCCTTCATCTCTCCCATTCCCTGGACTCTGGACTCTGCCACCCCCATGTCCCCTCGCGCACATGAGCCCAGGGCCACGGGGATGGCAGATTACTATCCAGCTAGAAGTATGGGGCTCATAGGCCAGTACCTCCCAGGAATGGATGGGCGGGCATCCGGGTATGGGCACCCAAGCACAGTGCAATTTAGTGGGGAACCCCAGGATAGTAGGCCCATTAAGGGCATCCTGAAAACCTCTGCCCAGTTAGGTCAGTGGGGGGGTACCCATCAAATCCTGGCAGCAAGGAGGGATCTGAAGACTCCTCTGAGCATTACAGGACACAGGAGACCAGGTCCCCACATTCTGCCTGCCATTCCCAGGCTCGCAGAATCCGGTAAAACCTGGAAGATCAGACGGGCACCTCTGGGAGCAGTGCTTCTGAGTCAGAGGATGAATGGACCAGGGTTACCCGAACCAAAAAGGCCAATAAGGCAAAAAGGGCCTTGCTTAAGGACCCATTGAAACAAATAAAGGCAATAAGGAGTGTCATCACGCCTTATCATAAGAACGCCAAGTATTCTGTTTGGGAACACTTGGAGCTCTATGAGCAAATGATGGAGACTTTCCATTTAAAGGATAGCAGTAGCTGCATCCAGTACGTCAAATGGACCTTCTCACCAGAATACTCCAGTTTCTTTGCAGGGCTGGAGGTCAAAATCATTCAAGGTGATCCACATACAGGGCGGCCATCTTGAAACATTTTTCTGTGCACAGAAATCCTCAAGAGGCTCGCAAGGCAGCCTACAATTTGCAATGTGGGGAGGATCAGGCCCCACAAGAGTTTGTGCAAGAATTAAAGCGTTCTTTTGCGCAGACCACCAGAAGGGTGCGCACGGATAGCAGAGAATTTATCAATACGTTTTTCCATGCCTTACCCAAATACATAATGACCCAGCTCGTGAGAGATTTTCATGAGAAAAGATCTTTAGACTGGGTCATTGAACAGGCTACCCGGATCTATGAGGTGCAGAAGCCCATCGAAAATAAAAATAATCCGCAGAAAAACCCCAAAACCAACAGCACCCCTGCTGCTGCCAAGGTGGCGGAGGTAAAGGTTGCCCCCGTTTTAGATTTGGAGATGGGGGGCCTAAAAACCTGCCTGCACCAAATAATTCACAGCCCAGAAGGCCCTCGGGCCAGTCACAGACAGGGAGTTGAGGAGGTAGTCCCACAAATGGGGTCCCCCGCTCCCCTGACTATGTAAGCCCCCGCTACAAGGGAAACCGACCAATCCTGGGTTATGTGTGGACTCCTCCAGCCCAAGGGGCGGGATCCAGCCAAGCACCTGACCCGGGGAACTTCCCTCCTAACTTCCCCCAGGAGGGCAGAAATTCACCAAATCCTGGGCAGAACTTTTTCCCCAGGTATCCATTCAATTTCCAGCCGCTAAATCATCCATCCTTCTTTCCCTAATTCCCTGAGCCCAGACAACCTAATCCGGGAGAGGGGAGGCCAAGGGTGGAGGGGTACCCAAATCTTCCCAATCCGGGGTATTACCAGAGAAGGGATAGCTACCCTTCCCGGGATCAGCCCAGGGGAGAAAATAGAGCCCCGTATCAGCCTGAGCGGGTTTCACAACTTGAGCGCCAGGTCCAAAATATGGCACAAGATCTGGGTAACATACTGAGGGCTCAACAGAACCCTCAGATGAGCATGCCACCGCAGAATGCCCCAAACTCTGGACCTGGTGCTCCAGAACAATGACGGGGGCAGCACCTCGATAACCCACCGGTTCCCAGGGAGGAGGCACAAGGGGAAGGGGGGTGTAAAGCCTTGGAGGAAGCTTCCTTCCCAACTTTTAAACAGCCCCTGGAAAACCAGGAACCGGAAACAAAATGTCCTGCCCCTGAAAGCCTGCCTCCCAAGGAGCAGAGGGGGGGTAGGAGAAACAAAGGACCCAAACAGACCCACTTTGTGGAGGAGGTACAGGTCGTCCAATTTGAGGGAGAGGGATCCTCAGAAGATCCTGGGAAAAGGATCTTCTCCTTCAGAGATGGGGGAACTCCTCCCAAGGAAAAATGGGTCCCAAGGGATGCCAATTCAGACTGGGGAGATGTGGAGACTGAGCTACCGCCGCCCATCATCTCATCCCAGAACCGACAATACCAAAATCCCCTGGTTCAAACCCATCCTGATGACTGCCTCCGAAAAGGGGGGGGGTGGCCCAGAACTGGAACCAGGGGAACCCACAATGGCTCTGATCTCCAGTTGCCAACTTTTTCTTTCAGATTCCCAAGACTCTCCACAGAATTCTGCCCAAATCTCTTCTTTCACCATGTCCAAAACCAGAAAATTAGCCCACCAGTTGTCCAAAAATGTGCATTATCTGTGACCCCTTGAGGAGAAGGAGGGAAGATACTATGCCCCGGTACAAGTACAGGGGCAGGGTACAATTTTGGCACTGGTGGACACTGGATCCCAAGCTACCCTTCTGTCCAAAAGGGCCTTTGATGAACTGAATGCAGGAAGGGGGGAGAATTACCGTATTCCTCTCACCTCTCTTCCTGGACAACTGCAGAACTTTGACGGGAAGGAAATTCCTGTTGAGGGGACTGCAGATTTGGACATCGAAATTGGGTGACACAAGGTGAAACACCCGGTCATAGTAGTGACTCCAGAGGGTACCCCTTGTTTACTAGGGAATGACCTCCTGAGAAGGTTGTCAACCCTAATAGATTCTGTAAACAAGGTGCTCTGGACCCAGCCTAGCCGACCAATAAAATTAAAAACAGAGTGTCAACCATGTTAGTTTAAACGGCACCTGCCACAGGGTTGAACAAAAATCTGACCAAGTAGAATTTCACTTCCAGAACAACCAGATTCCAGACGTGACAGTAATAGCAGTAGGACACATGACTGGTGATGGGGGGTCCTCTCTATTTCTGAAAATCAACCTTCCTTCCAGTTTAAGGTGGTATTCCACACTGGAAGGAAATACTCTGAAATTCTTTACCAATCCACAACCAGACATTCCCACCTCAATAGTTCAGAAAGATGTGAAATCAGCTCAGAGCCTGGTTGATATTCATCAAATTGGAGATCAGTTGTTCATCCCTGTTCAGTTAAATGAGGGGAAGGACTCTGTTCTCGCCCGAGTGTGTGTGAACAACGGTAAGAGCTTCATCAGCGAAGCCATATTCCGCCAACTCCCAAAAGATCCAGCCATTCCCACATTCAAACTGATAGACAAATGGGAAATGGACCTGGAAGCACCCAATTCGAAACATCTCCTGCCAAGCAGGTGTATGCTCAAAATCTCCATTGGCAACAAGAGCATAGTCCATAATTGTTGGGTCGTGCGAGACGTCACTGCCGCCTTTTACTTAGGCAGTGACATTCTCAATCGCTTCGCCATTAGTTTGGACCTAATAAACTTCAAAGCTTGGTCCCGATTAGCGGATAATTCCATGGGCTTTGATGATTCAGAAAAAGCATTTAGGTCAGCTCAATTGCTTCCTTATGCAGTTGAAATTCAGATTAAAGAGGAAGTCACCATCCCAGAAAGGACCCGACAATTCTCCCTGGAAGTGAAAGTTAAAAGAGGACAAAAATTGAAAACCCTGATTCTTATATTCATGTAAATGCTTCTCTCCAACAGCAAGGGTTAGGGGTAAACCCAACACCATTAGTCAACATAGAACATGACACCATTCCAATAGAGGTGGATAACAGCAACTTAAAGAGTATTACTCTAGCCGCAGGCACCATTATTGGAATGGCGGTTGATGATTGACATTTCTCCATTGATTTAGGAAATGAACTGTTAGGACCGATCCCCAAGGACTGTTTTGACAGTGACAGTGAGGACAATACAACACCAGACAGGATTTTCACCCGGCATGGGGGGAACTTCCTGGTGTACACTTCTTGCCCCTATGGTAAGGAAGATGTGACTTGTGACTTTAGGAGGGATGAGGTGATTTTCCAGGTCCATGAGGGCTGCCTTTCCCACCTGAAGCCTCCAGTCCAAATCAGCACTCTGACCAGGGACTTCTCCACCCAGCTGGAGGAGGCCGCTGAGATAGCCAAACCAGAAGTCTTTCCAGGCTTCAGGCAGATGGTGGAAGAGAGGGTCAACCTAGCTGATGCCTGCGTGACTCTGGAACAGAAACAAAAGTTGAAACAAGTTTTCTTGGATTTCCAAGATCTCTTTGCGGTAGACTCATATGACTGTGGTCGCACCGACATCCACACCACAACAATTCCCACGGACCCTGGAATGACTCCAGTGTTTGTGAAGCAATATCGTTTGCCTCTCGCATCCATGGAGTCCCTTACTGAAATAATTAAGAACCTTGAGTCCCGGGAATAATCCGTCCAGTACACAGCACCTTCAGTAATCCGGTGCTGGGAATATTGAAGCCAAACGGCCAGTGGAGACTCTGAGCCGACCTTAGGGAGATCAACAAACGGGTCCATACTTCCCGATGGCCTCTGCCCTACATTGACCAAGGGCTGGCCCAGATTCAAGGATCACAAGTATTCACTGCAATAGACCTGACCAATGGATACTGGACCGTGCCTGTCAGTAGGGAGGACCAATACAAACTGGCTTTTACCTTTGTGGGCCAGCAGTACACCTGGACCCGGACTCCCTTCGGATACCTCAACTCCGGCAATGAATTCAACATTTTCTTACATAAGGCCATGCCCGACCTGGGTGCGAGGGGTAACCTGGCTTATGTAGATGATGTCCTCATCAAATGTTCATCTGTGGAGGAACACATAGCGGAGATCCGTTATGTTCTGACACAGTTGAGGGCCGCCAGAGCAAAACTTTATTTTCAGAAAGCACAGTGGTGTAGAACCTGTGTTAATTTCTTGGGGCATGAGATTACTCCTCAGGGTCTCTGTCCCCAGGAAAAGAAAGTGGAAGCACTCCAGAAACTGAAGGATCCCACAACTCTGCGGGAACTAAGGAGCCTCCTTGGACTGACTAATTACAGCAGAAAGTTAATTGAGGGCTACGCAGAGATCACTAGACCCCTGATTCATCTCTTGAAGGGGGGGGGTCAAGTGGAAATGGGGTCCAGAACAATCCGAGGCAGTAAGACAACTCAAAAGAAGCCTCTCACAAGCGCCTTGCCTAGCTTACCCTGTCAGAAACAAGGAGTTCTTCCTGGAGACAGGGTTCTCTAATACGTGCTTGACGGCAGTATTATACCAAAAGCATGACAAGGTCAATAAAGTAATCTCCTATGCGAGCAAAACTTTATCCTCTGTGGAGGAAAAATTCAACGATTGTGAGAAGGCACTCCTGGCAACGGTGTGGGCATTGAAGAATTACCGCCCGTTTATCCAGGGGGAACACATCATAGTGGAGACTCCACACCAGCCTCTGCAATATCTCCAAAGTGACAGAATCCGGCCCAGAAATGTGAGTAATTCCCGAATTACTTCCTGGATTCTGTCAATGCAAGGCTTTCCTGTAGAGGTCAGATATGGCCAAAACAAGAAGAGTTCCCTTGCGCAAGGTCTGGCTGACTTGCATGATTGTGCCAGAGAAAACTGTCTCGAGGACGAAAGTCTAAAAATCAAGGACAACATGGAGGCATACCTCAATTCCCCACACAAAGTCTTTGAAGAAGACAAGTGTGAGGGAATGCCCACTGTCTATGTGGATGGATGCTCTTACCATGTTGACAACAATGGGGAGAAAGAACTGGTGGCCGGCGTAGGTAATGCATGGGTGAATGAGTCCCCAGAACCCTCCGCTGGATACAAAATTGGTCCCCGAAGTAGTCAGGTGGCAGAATTGATGGCTGTGCATCAAGCCATCCTCACTGCTGTCCAACATCAACTCCACGAACTGGTCATAATCACAGATTCGGATTATGTACGGAACGGGTTCGTGGAGCACCTGGTTAATTGGAAAACCAGAGGCATGTTATGTGCTAATAACAAACCCCTGAAACATGGGAAGTTAATCCAAAACATTGATGATCTGGTCACCTCGAATGGGATGACCATCTACTGGAAGAAGATCAAGGGTCATTCCAAAGTAGAGGGACCAGACAAAACTGGAAATTACTTAGCTGATCAGCTGGCCAAAACCGGGGCCAACCAAGGGGATCTAATCGAAATAGAGTCCCTGTTGGGGGAAATCCAGGTCACTGCTATCACTAGGTCCCAGACAAATGCTCACAATGATCTTTCAACTGCACAATGGAGTAAGGAGACCCCTGATGCTGATTTGATTACAGCTCAGAAGGGGGATCCAATAATTGGTAAGTTTTACCAACACATTGAGGACCCTGAGAAGTTTCCCTTGACGGATACCTATTACATCGGAAAAGGGGACCTAAGAGTGTTGATGAAATGTCCAAAAATGTTCCGAATCCAAGACGGTTTGCTGGTAAGGAAATCCAAAGCTGGCCACGATCAGTGGGTGGTTCCTACCTCATTCTGAAGCCTGATGTTAAGTCACGCCCATGATGCGGCCACCGCCGGTCATAGGGGGTTTCACAACACTGGAAATCTTAAGAGAGGTTGCATACTGGCCACACATGGGGCAGGACCTCGACCAATACTTGAAGGGGTGTCTTGTGCGTGCACAATTTCAGCCATCATCCCTCACACACCGTGCGCCTCTCCAAAAGAGGGGGATGACACTGCCATGGTCAGATTTGCAAATCGACTTTGTAGGCCCTGTAATTCGCTCGTGTAGAGGAAACAAGTACATGTTGACCGTTACATGCTTGTTTACCAAGTGGGTGGAATGTCTCCTGGCCCCAAACTGCAAGGCAGAAAGAGCAGCTGCCCTGATGATTAACCACATCTTTTCCCGTTTTGGTCTACCTCAAAGGATTGAGTCAGACAGAGGTAGCCACTTCACCAGTGAAGTAATGGCAAAGATGTGGGAGATACTGAAGGTTAAAAGGAAGCTACACATTGCTTACAGGCCAGTCTCTTCTGGAGCAGTGGAGAGATACAACCGAACCATTGTGAGCATATTAAAAAAGTTTGTGGCAGATTCTGGGCCAAGCTGGGATATCCGATTACCTCTGGTCCTAATGGCCATCAGATCTACCCCTTCATCTGCAACCAAAATGTCAACATTTGAGTTGATGACTGGACGCAAGATGGTGCTTCCTCAACATTTGCTCTACAGGACCCAAGAGCAGACATTGATAAATGCCTCCACAACTCATGAGTATGTGGAGAATTTGAGGAAACACCTCCAACATGCTTTTGCGTATGCTCAACGGAATCTAGAAAGATCAGCTGATAGCATGAAAACCCACTACGACCTGAAAACCACCAGGAAAGTATACGAGGTGGGGGACCGGGTCTATCTATACAATTTCCAAAGGAACCAGGCCAAACAGCGAACATTTTTGCCTACATGGAAGGGACCATTTGAAATTATAGACAAGATCTCCCCTGTAGCGTACAAGATCCGCATCCCCAAAGGTAGTCTGGCGGAAGGGGAAGACAAGTGGGTACATATAAATCAGCTAAAGTGTTGCCATCCCAGGCACACGCTGCAGCAACTGGAGGAGTCCTCTGCAATACCGGAGGGGACCGCTCCAAATTAATTCAGTTCCAACCCTAAAATATCCCACATATAGTCTCTAAAATATATCAATAGTGGGGGAGAAATGTCTATGAATAGGTATTGCCGCTTTCCTTTGTTGTCTGCCAAAAATGCACAAAACTTTAAATATTCTGCCAAGAAGAACTATCGCCTCGGGAGTAGACTTGGTGTTGGAACGTTTATCACAATTTGAAGATGTATATTTATGTCCATACGTGCATGAGATGCAAGCTTACCTAAAAGATACTACAGCCATAATCAATCTGATCGAGGGTTCATCTTTTGATCCTAAGCAAGAGCTGCTAATAGGACTAGTTGTGATCTCCCACTATACCATGATTGCACAAGAGGCAGGTTTAGAAATGATAGAGGAGCTGTTATACTCCAAACACACAGAAGGAAGAGTTCCTAATCATTCATCATGTAGGGCCTCATGATGGCCCTGACATAGAATTACTTCAGATTTCAGGATGAATTTTTCAAACAAATACATGGTATAGCGATGGGCGCTATGGTAGCACCCAATGTAGCCAACTCCTACAAGCAAATTGTATGCAAATTCCAATCCGGTCAAAGAAAATATCCATGTCTGGAAACAGTACATCAATGATGTGCTGCTTGTTTGGAAAGTGGATGGGACTTTGGCTGACTCCTTTGTGATGCGGTTGAATGAACAAGACAGGTTCCTTAAATTTACAGCAGCATATAGTAATATGAAAATCGACTTTTTAAATGTAACTATCTTCTGTGATGAGTCCACTAAGACATTTTGGGTTCAACCTAACCATAAGGCGACAGATAGAAATGCCTTACTGAGGTATGACAGCTTTCACCTTAAGCACATATTCAATGTTTTTTGTAGGGGTGTACCGAATAGTAAATTTACTATTTGGTAGAACACCAAATGGTTGACCTAAGTATTCGGCTGAGGCCGAATAGTTACAGAATAGTAGATTACTACTGGAAATGTGTCAAGATATGCATAACAAGCCAAAGCTGTTGGCTTTGCCAATGCTTGTTTTAACAGGACTTCAGTGAAGGACATGCTTATAAATAGTTCATAGCTGTATCTAAGCTTTAGAAGGGGCGGACCCTGAAGGAGACATTATGGGCACTGCTGGTTGTGGAGAGAGGTGGAGGGAGAGAGCTCTGCTTTCACTGCTCTGCCAGCCCCTTTTACCTGTTCATATGTTCATATGTGAACATGTGAATCCTTTGCAGGCAGTGAAATGGTCTGCCTTGCACATAACGCAGAAGCTGCTCTGGCTGATGTGGCTCACTTAAGATGTATGCCAGCAAAAAGTGGGAACTGGTCCAGAATAATTGTTCTCATTTTGCATAATGTATTCATCACTCCATGCTGCTAAGCATTTTAATTTGCCTTGTATATGATGCCTGCTCACCTTAAAGGCCCATTTGGCTGTTTGGTGACTTAGGGCCCTTGGTCATCTTCCTCCAGTCTTTCTTCTAGGTCGCTAACTGTCTGGGGTTATAAGAATCTTGGGATCTGCTGGTGCCAAGTTTCTCTCAGGGATGCTCATTTCAGGAAAGTCTTAACATCTCTCCTCCTCTGCAAAGGCTTTGCTGAGTGGAAACCTACAAGTCTTCGTGGATGGTGGTGGATCTTTCAAGCAGTGTCAGAACCCCTACCTTGGTTGAACACTCCCTCATTGCCTTGATGCCCTGACACTGTTCTCTTGTAGGTTTGGTACTTGTTTTGTTTTACCGCACACTTGTCCCTTGCACTTACCCCTCCTTTATTCCTCCTTGCACTCAGCTGACCTGAATGTTTCAAGTCTGTGAGGATCAGTCCCTCAACACCCCTCCATGACTTTCCCCATAGGCAGCCAGGAAGCGACAGTAAACATCTAACAAGTGTCTGCAGCCTCCCAGAGATGTCCAGCACTGCATGCAGCCGTTCTTCCCATTGATCTGCTGATTGATGTTCTCTCTCTGTCGGAATCCCCCTTTCATCCATCTCATGCCTCCTCATTGTACATTGAACAACCCTCCCTCCATGTGTTGTTGCTGTTCAGGGAACTCCCACTCTAGCGCTGCTGAGTCATTTGCCATCATACACACCAGCCTAGTGAGCTACGGGCATCTGCGCCTCCAAAAGTTTGTGTATAGAAGCCTATGGACCACTGCTTCAGGTAGAACACTTTAGAAATTCATCATTATGAGAAAAGATGACACCTCTGGTTCATACAGGTAGAACACTTTAGAAACCGGTCATTATTTGACAACACTATACCCCTCGGGTTCTTGCAGCAACCTATGGAGGCTTCCGCATCATGTAGCGAATTCTAGAAATCTAGGTGTCATTTAAATAGTATATAAAGCCTGAATCATGTAGAAAAGTCTAAAAAATGCATCAGTGGAAAAATAAACACACCATGATTCATGCAGAAAACTATGAAAAACTCTAAAAAGTCAAACATTGTTAGAGAAGATAAACTCTGATTGTGTAGAAAAGTGTAACATCTTCTTCTTCGTGTGGAAACATGCCCCATTCACAAAAATGTGTACCAATCCTGGGTCCTATGGAAATGTCTGAATGACTTTGCTTTAGGTAGGACATTCTAGAAACCCATGCATCATTAGAGAAGAATACTCACTTTTGGTTGGCAGAAAATACTAAAAAACATGCATGATTAGAAAGGTAAACACTCCTATAGATAGTGTAGACAAGTCTAGAAAACTATTTTATAAAAAGTCGAGAAACCCATGCTACAATTCTTTAAAGCACTGCCTCTTTCTTAAGAAGGTGGAGAAATATTGTGCAATGTATCATGCAGAAATGTTCATCTAGTAGCCACTTCACATAATGGAACAGCCCAGAAACCTATGCATTTTGGACAACCATATTGTATTGAGGAGAGATGACGGTGAAGGTTTCAAGTTTTCCCCCATCATTTTTAAAGATGTACTTTGAAGAAAATAGGGAGGCAATCGAAAGACATTACAATGCATTGTTTTTAGTCCTTGCTTGCCTTCACAGCAGGCACAATGGGGTGCAGAATATCCCAAAACCACCTGTCACATGGAAAGCAGTCTACCAAGCCACTACTGGCTTTTTCACAATAGAAACTCTCAAAACCATTACACCATTACACATGTGAACATGTTAAACACCTCTAAAAACAGGACTGGGCGACATGTTTGGCACCATAATGCGGCTGGAATTCTAGATATACGCTCCAGTTAATTGCAATGAAAAACACAAGGATTCCATCATGGGAGAAAGGTACATACCTTACTGCCGTGCACTTCTCACCTGTGCTTGTGTGTTGTGTGCACGGTGGTATTTTCATTTAACCCAAAACAATCCTATTTCACAGGCAGCCCATGAGGCCATGCTGACTAGATTTCACCCATCGCTTGCCATCCCCACCCACTCCTATTACCCACAAATTAGTCCCGCAATGTCAGAGCTTTGCTTCTCAGTTTGAACCACCAGCTGACAAGAGCAAATGGGGGGCTGTGGAGGTGAGGGTCCCGGACATCTGAGAAGGGGCCTTGTTTTTGAATCTGTCAGTTATCTTGGACCCCATTGTGAGAGACGCATGCAAAACATCTCAGATCATTCAAGTAGTGGTGTAACTTGAGCTTTGAGTAAGCATTACATTACGTATTCGGCCAAAGCCAAATACCTAATTTTCAGCCAGAATTCGGCTGAATACTTACTCGAAGCCACATTTCAGTACACCCCTAATAAGTTGCCTTTAAGTCATTTTTTGAGGCTGAAAAGAAACAGCTTGAGCATGGATCATTTTCAACAAGAAGCAACAAGACTCAAGGAGAAATTGATCTAACATCAATACCTGAAAAGAAATTGGTCAAACAAGCATATAGGAGAGCCTCCAATAACAACAGGGAAGCACTTTGATACTACAGGCCAAAGGACAAGAACAGAGACAGCTTAGTATTTGTCAGTACTTTTTCTAACTTGTCCAACAGAATTAAAATGATAATCCTGAAAAATTGGAGGGTGTTTGGAACAGAAAAGTCATGCCTGATCCACCCCGATGTTTGCATTCAAAAGAAGTGAACATTTAAGAGACATCCTAACCAATAGTGGCATCCATCCACCCCTGCAAAGAATGATGAGCTAACCGGGAACATGGGGTCATGCAAAAGCAAAAAGGCCACACTCAATGTGGCAATTGGAAATGCTTTATATTGACAAAGAGAAGTGCACAATGTGAACTGGGACTGACTACGCTGTGGCAACAATGTTTGCTGACAAACTGTAACAGTGACATGGTTATATATGCATCATGGTGTCCCTGTAAATTGCTGTATATCGACAAAACAGAGAGATGAGTGTGCATCAGAATAACTGTTACGCTCACCTGGCTTCCGCGGGGGTGTTGGGGCATGGTTGGAGCCCTCCCTCGAACTGGCTCCTCAAAATCAACTTCCCCTTCTGAGAATGGTTGGACCTGCGGCTCTGGAGCTGGGTGTTGCCCCTGTGTGAAGAGGCGATGCAATGAGTATGGAGTGGGGGTTTCCGGGGTGTCCTTCCACTAGCGAGTCATGGTAGTTGGCAATGATCTTGTCTTGGATCTCTTTGTCCATAATGTATAGTCTTCCCTGAAAATAGGGTAAGTTGTTCATGACAGAATACTGATCTCCTTTACTCAACCATTGTTGTTGGGCGGCCTGATCCATTTGAGATTGGAGGTTGGTCTTTAATTCTTCCCAACAGGCAGTTACTGCAATCTGGTTCTGAATTCGTTCCTCTGGAATAATGGGTACAGTAAATGCGCCCTGGTTGTCGCCCATTTGTGACGGAGCATCAGCTTTTCCATTCCGCACCCCAGGCCATTATGTGATTATAAAATCGTACTCTGTAAAGAAGAGAGCCCAACAAAGCTGACAAGATGATTGGGCCTTGGCTGTCTTTAAGTACTGCAAGTTGCGATGGTCTGTGATAACGTTGACAGTATGCCTAGTTCCTAGGAGGTAATGCCTCCAGTGTTTAAAGGCTCCTTTGATTGCCAATAGTTCCTTGTCGGTGATGGCATAATTCTTCTCAGGTGCTGTAAACTTGCAGGACCAGAATGCTATAGGATGTAACTGTCTGGTATCAGGGTCTTTCTGTGATAACACCGCCCCCATGGCCACATTGGAGGCGTCGGTCTCAACCACATAAGGTAGATCGGGTCGAGGGTGCCGGAGGATAGGGGCTGAAGTGAAGGCCGATTTCAATTCTTGATAGGCCTTTTCAGCGTCAGTGGTCCAATAATACATTTTATTCTTTTTTAGCAAACAAGTGATAGGATGGACGATTTGCGAGAATCCTGGAATGAACCGCCGATAGAAATTGGCAAACCCGAGTACACTCTGCACCTCTTTGATTGATGTCGGAGATGGCCATTGAAGGACTGATTCCACTTTTCGAGTATCCACTTGTACTCCTTGAGGGGTAAGCATGAAGCCCAAGAACTTGACTTCTGTAACGTGGAAAAAACATTTTTCCAATTTGGCGAATAAGTGGTTCTTATGGAGCTTTTCTAATATGGCTCTTACATGGCCCATGTGCTCTTCTTTTGATGCCGAGTAAATAAGGATATCATCGATGTAAGCAAGGAAACAGACGTCTAGCAGTTCATGGAGTACGTCGTTCATAAAGAACTGGAATGCGGCTGGTGCGTTGCATAGCCTGAAGGGCATAACCTGATACTCAAAAAGCCCATATTTGGTTCAGAATGCTGTCTTCCATTCATCGCCCTTTTTCACTCTGACCAGATGGTAAGCCTCCCGCAGATCCAGTTTCGTATAGATTTGGGCATTCTTTACCTGGTCAAGTAGTTCAGGAAGGAGTGGCAGCAGATACCTATTTTTTACGGTAATCTGGTTCAATGCCCTATAATCTATACAGGTCCTGAGGTCCCCTTCTTTCTTCAGTATGAAGAAGAGAGCTGAGGAGGCCGGAGACTTGGATGGGCGGATGAATCCATTAGCTAGATACTGATCAGATATGTTCATAGGTGCTTATTTTACAGATCAGTCAGGGCATAGATTCTGCTGCAGGGAACTTGTGCTCGCGGGACCAGATCAATTTGGCAATCATATTTTCTGTGTGGTGGTAGGGTGCTGGCTTGTTCCTTTTGAGACACATCTGCAAAGTCTTGATATTCTGAAGGCAATGAGCCTGACATTTCCAAGATGGCTTTCCCCTGGTGTTGTAATCTCCTCACATCTTTAAGATAGCAACTCTTGGTGCATTCCCAAGGGAAGGTCAGCCTTGTAGTGTGCCAGTCAATCCTTGGGTTATGGGTTTTCAGCCAAGGCATTCCTAGAATCATTTGGAACTGGGGAGGTCCTATGAGGTCAAACAAAATGCTTTCCCGGTGACCATCTTGACATGTCAGCAGTACCTTGTCGGTATGTTGAGTCACAGGTCCTGAAGACAGCTGAGAGCCATCCACGGCTGTGACATTTTCCGAGTGCGGTTTTTGCTGAAGTGTAAGGCCTATCTTTGCAGCCAACCCCTGATCGATATAATTACCCACTTCTCGAATATTGATGTAGGCTTCTAAAGCATGAACTTTTGATGGTTGTTGGGGGTGAATTATCAGTACTGGAATGACCAGGTGTGAGGTTGCTACAACTCCCTTGACTCCGCTCGACAAGTTGACATCTACACTTGCCGGGCGGCCGAGTTTTCCAGCTCCTGTTCCTTGTCTTGCTTATCATTGTCCGTGGCGCCTTCCATCTTCTTGTGGGGCTTTGTTGGGCAGTTCCACAGGAAATGTCCGGCTTTTCCACAATATAAACAAAGCCGCTGTTCTCTTCTTTTTTCTCTTTCGGCCTTAGAAATGGGAGCCCGTAATCCCCCTATTTGCATAGGTTCAGGGGTTTCATGACCCTTGGTCTGAGTGTCCCGAGGCCTTACATACACTGATCGTCCTTCCGCCCTGGTGCGGTCCATTTTTCGGTCTTGTAGCCGGTGGTCTAACTGCACGGTTGGGTTAATATAGTCTGCACAGCATTCAGGTGGGTACATCCTTTAACTCACCACAAAGCCCCTGGTGAAACAGTGTGGTCCTTTTCTCTTCCGGCCAGTTGGTCTGTGCTACGAGGTGGTTGAAGGTGGCAATGTAAGTCAATAAGTCATGGTTTCCTTGTCTCAGCGACAGTAGTTCGTTATCCAACGCTTGCCCATGAGTGTGTCTGGCGAACAGTTTCTCCAATTCCCGTTGGAATTCTGCAAAGTTCCAAAGTATTGGATCATCCTGGGCCACTAATGGTATGGATCAATCAGCTGCACAGCCTCCCAAATAAGAAAGCACAAAGGCCACCCTAGCACTGTCATTAGGGAAGGCTCCGGGTCGACACAAAAAGGGGATGCAGCACTGGTTCATGAACACTGCATATTTTTTATGGTCGCCAAAAAAGCGTTCTGGTGGGGCAATTAGAACCGCCCCTGGGAGTACCAGCTGTACTGGAGGTGAGGGTTGAGGTGCCGGCGTTGATGTAATTCCAGGTAACGGGACTTGTCCTGCGTGTGCCTGAAGCATTTTTCTTGCCAGGTCATCTGTTTGTTCTCGGGCTATAACAAGGTCTCTCCTCAGGGAATTAGTGTCTTGTCTGGAAGCATGCACCTCGGCCCGCAACTCTCCCAATAGTTGGGCTAACTGGTCAGTTTCGGATGTTTCTATAACACCCAGGCAGAGGTTTGGGAAGGCTTTGTGTTGTGTTACGCTCACCTGGATTCTGCAGCGGCATTGGGGTGTGGGTGGAGCCCTTACTCGAACTGGCTCCCCGAAATCACCTTCCCCATCTGAGAATGGTTGGACCTGTGGCTCTGGAGTTGGGTGTTGCCCTTGCGTGAAGAGGAGATGCAATGAGTATGGAGTGGGGATATCGTGATTTACCCCAGCCCTTTCATCTCAGAGTACGGTGGGCAAGCATTTTCCCATAGACGCTCACCTGTAGTTTTGTGATGAACAGCTATCCGTCCTGCTTTCCTTAGCAGGGGCGCGTAGAATGGACCAAATTACTTCACTGGTCCGTGGGGGTGTTGATCCAGACCAGCTGTGACCGATCCACGTATAAGGTAAGTATTTGGTTTGATTATAGTTTGTTCGATTAAAGTGTGTGTATTCCGTTTTTAAAGTAATACTTGCAATGTCTCATTCCATTTCCATAGGTGCGTGAATAGAATTTGGATCGAAGAGACTCCGGAGACCTTAGAGGCTGATGGAGATCCAACAGTGACAGGTAAGATGGTCTTTATAAGGGAGCTTTAGTATCTTGTATAATGCAGTCATGCGAATGCATATGATTCCTAACCTGTTTGTTCTTATTTCCTCATAGATGTCGGCCACCGACGAAGAATGGTGTCCGGTTCCTCGAAGAAGATTGCAGGAGGAAGTCTCCGACTCTGGTCGTGATGGAATGGAGGCAAGAAGAAGAGTCCGGCACAGGCCGCGATGAGTTGCAGATGAGAGGAGCAATCCGTGGTGTAGTGACTGGAGCGCTCAGTGGTGTAGCGGCTGGCAACAGGTACGATGTGCGCTCTCAACGATGTAGCGATTGACAACAGGTAAGAAGTGCGCTGCGCTCAGCGATGTTGAGGCTGGTAAAAGGCAGGATGCGTGTCTGGAGATGGAGCGGCCATCAGCAGGTAAGACACGTCTGCAGCGGCGGAGTAACTGGAGGGAGGACGCTCGCAGAGATGGGCGGATGACTGCAGGTAAGAAGCATTCTGCAGCAATGGAGTAGCTGGAGTGAAGACGCTCGCAGAGATGGGAGGAAGGCTGCAGGTAAGAAGTGTTCTCGGAAGAATCTTCAGGATGAGGCTGAGAACATCCAGAGAGGCATCGGTAAGTACAGTGGGAGTGTTACGCTGCTTGGAAGCAGAATAATGCGAAGCGAAGGGCACGTGTATGTGCTGACCTTATATAGGCTGGTTCAGGCCCCTTCCATTAGCTCCGCCTACCAACCCCACCTTGCCCTTCTTTGGGCCTGTAGCACATGCCTTCCGGTTCTGATCCGTGGCCACGCCCGGGCTAGCTGTACATGCCCAGGGCCTAGAGTGTGCAGAGCACACTTTAAGATGAGCCTGGCGCCAGAGGCGTCAGGACTGGATCCAATGGGACCCCGGGGATGAGGAAGGACTGGCCCCATGACTAGTAGCCATGACAATAACAGAACACAAGAGTTGTATTTGTAATAAAATTGTCAATGGACCTTTGGTGAAACATTTTTCTCCACAAAATGACAAACCAGATGATTTATAAACTGAATCAAAGTGGAAAGCATAGCATAGACAATGATAAACTCTTGATAAACTCTTCAAAAAAGCAAGAGCTATTTTTTTTCACACAAAGCAGCAAATGTGGGCTTATTGAGAATATCGAATGGCTTTGGATAAATCAATAAAATACATTGCATAAAACCTGGTGTTTTTAGTCATGGCTTAATGAGTGAAATTTCCTTTATAACTGCATTCCACATTGCAAGATCACAAGATTTGCATTACCTTCGAGTCCTTCTCCATTGTTATGATGATGTTTCGTTATTGCCATAGGAAAGAAAGAATTATGTGTGGTGCCTTTGTTATCCAGATTTGGTGTGTTCTATATCTTTAATCATAGAAAAACGGTAATGCTGCACACAAATAATTAAACTTTGCAGATGGGTCGGTGTCTTTGCACAATGCACAGCATTCAAATTAAATTGCAATCCACATCGCAATACGATATGTACAGCGTCATGATCGAAGCAACCTTTTGTTGGCATGGCAACACACGTTAGAAAAGCAATGAGTCTGTCGTGACGTTTGCATGCTGGAGCAGAACATGGAACTGCAATAGGCGAACAAACATAAAGCCGGCCAGATGCTCTATGATGAGTTGGACAGGTAAGCAGGATTTTTAAAGTATCGAGTGGAAAGAATAATGGTGGTTAATAGCGGTTTACCATTTTGGTTTGTAAAACAGTGACTGAGGTCGTGTTCTTTGAGAGTATGAGGAACCCAAGGAGGATATTTGCTCTCCAATATTGAGAATATTATCCTGCAATGAGCACATTGGCCAATCTGCATGGGTAAGAAATTAGGAAAACACCTTTAGGATACATACTAGGTTTAGATGTACTCAACATTATTGCAGTCTGTCTCACCTCTAGGTACATTGTGTTTGGATGAATGGAACAAGGTAATGCCTTCTCCAGACTAAATGATGTCCATGAGAGTGCTGAAATAGGGCAGTTCGTTAGAGTAATTGAACATGGAAATGCCCCCTATTTAGGTGACAGTGGACACTAGAGGTTTCCACTGGGTGTTTCAAAGATGATAGAGTGTAGAAGTGGAATGACCAGACTGGTAGCTGACCATCACACATACACTGTACTTTTTCCACTGAGAGGTGATTCGACAGCTGGTAAACAAGGTTATAATTAACTATTCAGAAGCTCACTAACACAATGTTTTATGGGTTATTTTTAGAATTGCAGACAAAATCTTTCAAGACTTTGGATCATGCAAAGATGGAGCCAAATACAAATGTGGTGTAACAACAAAGATTGAATTAAGCGATATTGGAATTAAAGCATTTGACGTTGAACTTGAAGTCTGAGAATAAGAAAGAACATATATAAAATGTATGGATAAAAGTGAAGTAGGATTTATCATGAATTCTGGATTATTCTTTAGTGTGCAAAATCCCCTGGAGAAGTTTCAGTGATTTTACATGTGACTAATGGAACAAAACATGCCGGGCAGGCATTGAGGACATTGAGTTTCACTTTTGAGCACTAGACACTTTATGTATGAATGTGAATGTGTGCAAATGTGTGCAAATGAGAGATCATCCAACATCTTTTGTATTTTTATATTAATGTTTCTCTACAGCAAAATGAAATCTTTTTTTTTATCTGAGATTGCACTAGCTGAATAATATGTCAGATTTTCCTACTTCTGTACAATACTTGTTCTAACAAAAGATAACATTGAATGCTGAATACAAATAATTAATCATCAACGAAGTGGCATTGTTTATGCAAGTGAGTTTGTTATTTATAGGTAGATAAATATCCACTTGCATTGGAACCTTGGGGTGTCTTGTTGTATATTGTGAGTTGCATTTAATGACTATATTTTTTAAAACAACTTTTTACTGACTACTTTTTCACATGACTACATTTTACTGGGGATATTTTCAATAACAAAGTTTAATTTTATGGCTGTTCTTAGGCGTAGGAGTGCAGCAAAGCAGAGACATTTTCTCTGCTTTGCTTTGCTCCTCTCTCTCAGGAGAGCACTTGGTTTTAGGTATGCATGAGATTCGCTTGCAGGGGTAAAACCAAAGATTCCAAAGGAATACGCCTTGCTTTTTCACCTCGTGTGTAGCAGGTGAATTCCACTGGAATTCTTATAAAACGCTGCCTTGCAAAGCGTACTTGCAATTGGTGTTTTATTTTTCTCAAAGCGCAGAGTAAAAGTAAAGAGTAAAGGCAATTTCGCCTTGCTTTACCCTTTACTTTTACACTCCTCTTTGAGAGTGTTGAGAATTGCATGCAGGGGACCAGAAATACATATGTGTGCACGTTGGTGGTGCCCAGCATGGAATTACCATTTTTAACTAAATGAACCCCTCACAGTATGCTGGTATGTACCAATCTAGAACACATGTTTCATTTAAAAAGAAATGCTAATTGTGTTCTGTGAGCTACCAATACTAGCAATGTGTGCTGTTGTATCCCCTCCATATCATTTTAAACATTTACACAACATAGTGCAAAACAGAAGAGTACATTCAGGTGAAATCGCCTTGGCTCTTTAATTTTACTCTCTGCTTTGTAAAAATAGTAAACACTGCCTGTAAATTGAGTTTTGCAAGGGTTGTTTACTAATGGATTCTGCCTGTTCCTTATCAGGTGCTAATCTGTGGCAGATTCCATAGTATTCCTTTTTTTGACCCTGCATGCAACTCTCATGCAAGCGTAAATGCTATGTTGTTTCAAGACGGAGGAGGAAAGTAAAGCAAAGCAGAGATGCAAATTCCACTTTATGCCCCTCCTATGCCTGGCAGTAGCACAGAAGGAAAAACTAAAAGCAGCATGCCTTGATTTTATGCTTTCATTTTGCACTCCGCTCATTGCAAAATAACACCCTTCATTTTTTTTCCATTAGCACTATATTATCAGTTTTAAAGAGCCCTTGCCACGAGGTTATCGTTCTGTAAGAGCAACATATCCCTGCAATTTGTTCTACCACCATGTATTTTCCGCTCAATAACCCTACCAATTCCAACTGTTACATCTGCCCAGCTAAACATGACTAACCAGCCTGAATCCGAGCAGTTGGCCATGTCACTGAAGGTATGGATGGGACAAGAGACACACTTGATTGAGCTGCCATGTCTTATGTCTTTGCACAGACAGCCATACCATTGTGAAACACTACTAGTGCATCCATGACGCCTGTATTTTATACTACTACCTTGATGTGTCACCTCGACCACCAACAGGGACACCTCCTGCCCTCCTTAACTCCACTAAGCAAATAGAAAGTACCTACTAGCAACTAGCCACTATTTAATAGAGCAGGAATACCTGATCATGCTCACACAAAAGGGAGACATGGCATATCTGCCTTACTAATGCACAAAAAGATGGACCAATGGAAATTCTCTCATCCCTTATTAGAGCAGTTATCATCCAAAATGGACACACCATATGGGCTAGGTAGAGAGGACCAACGCCACACTGCACACGTCCTTGTCTGAAAATGCACTTTCACATTGCTCCACAATCTCTAGTCACCAGAAGTGCCCATAAAGTGCAGATGTATTAAAGTCCCCAAGCATGCCTAATTATACCATTCACGATCTTGCCAATACTGTTTGTGATGAAGAGAGACCAACAGAGGATTCAAGACAAGCATTTTGTTGGTGGATGCATGTTTAGATGGTATTCAGGATTTAGTTACATACAAAATATGGCCTACCCAGCATTGTACAATAATAGTGCAGGGGTTGGAGTGCAAAGGAAAAGTATAGGTTAGTAACCCTCTTGCGTTCTCTGATTCTCCTCGAGGAACAAAGGTCCAATCTACCTGCTGACTCCCCAGTTTAACCTATGGCTGCAACCTCTGCTGTGCAATGAATGGGGAAACACCTAGAGGAGTTATGGGGTTTATACCTGAAACTCAAGAGGCTAACAAGGTCAGGATACAGAACAGAAACAGGTCCAAGAGCCTACTCTAAGGGGTATTAGTTCCAGGGCCACATCCCTAATCTACTATTCACATTTCTTGGGACGTAGTGCCCATTGCACTCCTTGGCTCATTCACGTCCAGGGATATCAGGCCCAGCAAGCTCATTTCTGTCGCACACGCAGTTTGGTTATATGGCACGAAGAACACTTTCTTTGTGTCCCTTGGATGGTCAAACCTCGCATGTAAACTCAGTGCTTCTGAGAATTATTAGCTACCAGACACAACATACGTGGTACCTCCACATGAAAGCACTGCTCTTTAAAAGCAGATCCATTCTGAATTCTCCAAACTCCGATCATTTAGGTAGGTTACCGTGCACAATCAGTCATAATGAAGGTTGCTCTTGGCGACCTCCACAGTACCCATAGGCGTTCCATGGGGAACGCCCTGGCAAGGCTGTGCCAAGCTCGACTCTAAGGCCAATCTAGGATACATGTAATGCGAGTCTCAAACGACAAAGGCACTGCTAGTGGTGAAGCCACCTTCTATAATTAAATGTGTCTTGCATTAAGAACTCTTTGTTCATGAATAATTCTCTAGTTGTTGTAAAACTAATATCTGGAAAAAAATGTTCAACTGTGATAACAAGGCATGGGGTATTACATATTAGCAAGGAATGAAAATATTGTATCTGTTTTTTAAAAACAAAACATCACGATCCAGATGTGTTTTGGAATTTATTTTGCACTGTAGACATGTTATTGCTGGCAGCGATCAAATCTACTTAAAAGCATCAGGGAAAATAATTGCTTCTTTATTTTAAACACAGGGTGCTTCTATCATGTCCTCAAGCTTTAGTTTGTATTGCGAGTTTATGCCACGGTCACCCCCTGTTAAAGCTTCAAATCTGCCACAGAAATTCCCTCATGCCTTATGACAGGCTCTAAACTGTTTGGCATGCGTCAGGCCACACATGACATTCACCATTGCACTTCAATGACGTTCACATGAGCTTGTTGGAAGAATTAGGGTAACATTTTGAACCAAGTATAATTATGAACGGTAGATACCCAGCTGGGCCAGTGAAAGCCCCCTAATATGTGACAATGACAAATTAGTTCAACAGTGTATTTCTCCCTCAAAATGAGGTAAGGGAATCAGATGTTTTCTATCACTGCTGCACAATATGCCACCTGGTCCCTCTGTGGGGGGGGGGGGGGTGGAGAATATAGCACTTTGCTTGTTTAAAATAGAGTGAGATCTTTACATCTATCTGATTATAGCAAGACCTGGAGTAATAGCACCTAGTTAAAACTAATTGATTTCCATGAGCTGGAATTCCTCAAAATCACCCCAAGAAGCGGCACTAAACCTCAGTATACGTGGTCCAACGGGGTTGTCTCGTCACATATAGACTATGTTATAGTTGACGCGAAACTGAGCACCGAATGCAGCCCAATTACAATTGTGCACAATAAAATGAGCGACCACGATGCACTACGTTGTTCCATTGAGGTTACAATATGAGAAAACTGGAAGTGAAATGTGCAAAAATGATGAAGAACTTCACTGGCAATAGAATAAAAAGGGATAGCAAGAACATGGCAAAGCTGAATGAGTCTTTGACATGAACTTCTATGACTTAGAACATCTGTTAATGGCAGCTGATTGGGACCTGAACAAAATGTTAAAAGTTATTATTCCTGCAAGTACATACAATAAGAATCGGTGTGGAAAAGACGGAAACAGTAACAGCCTAAAACCTAAGAACGAATAATACGTCCAGATTCTGGCACAACTTTAATTGTTTTCACAAATCCTTTTCCTTGACGGAACGTAACCCGTCTGTAACCGATCACTGTACATGCCTGCCTTCGTAAATATGTTATTCTATTTTTCTCTAGCTAAAACTATGATTGTAAAGCACTGTATCTTCTTTACAAAAGCACCTACCTTTATGTCTTCTGTATCTACTATTATGTCACTGTGATTCTCATTATGTAACTTGCAAGCTTTGCACATTCTTTTTGCTTCGCCCTGCTACCCCTGGGTCTGGTGCACATTAGAAGGTGCACATTAGAAATTCAATAAACAAACAAACAAACAGACAAACAAACAAACAAACCCGGTTTCATAGGCGAGTTGGACACTACATATTCAGCACCTATACCCCCCACCCCAGTAAATACAATATCACAACATGATACCCTGTGTATGTGGAGGTTGAATCAGAGGAGAAGATCTGGGCAGGTACCTTAGAGGCAGAGATACACAATGTTAATTTGGAGTGATTAATTGTGCAATCAAAAGCATCACGGGACCCGAGGCCCGATGATATCCCGAACCTGGTATTTAAGGATAATCCGAATGTGTTGGTAAGACTGCTAAAAATCTATTTCAGCTATATTATTAACACTGGTGAAATACAGGACAGCTGGCGTCAATCCATACTAGTCCCCATTTTTAAAACAGGAAACAGACTAATACCATAAAATTACCGCCTATTGGCGATGATGTATTTAAACCAGAAATTGTTCGCTAACTTTCTACTGGAATGTTTAAATACCTGGCTGGAAGGGAATAACATCTTAAGCACATTCCAAACAGGCTTTAGGAAGGAATACAGTACAACAACTAACATCATGACAGTGCAATTCTTGAGGGAGTTAAGATCTAAGGGGAAAAATAGATTGTACTGTTGTTGTGTTGATTTCTCCAAAGCCTTTGACCTTGTGTCTAGAATAAGACTCTAGTGAAAACTGGAAAGCTGGGGCATTTATCCCGAACACTTGTTTTATATCCAATTCTTATACACTAATACATCAGTGGCAGTACGGTTAAGCTCAGATGGCTATCTCTCAGAATACGCCCCCACTAGTCAGGGCGTAACACAGGGATGCATACTGGACTCAGTGCTATACAACTTGTACTCAGCAGATTTGGAACCGGCCCTCAAGCTTATAAGAAATGTCCCCCCTAACATAAATGGGGCTTAATTAATTTGCCTGACACACGCTGATGACATCATAATATTTGATCGGACAGAAATAGGTCTACAGCGTACGTTGGATGCACTAACCATATACGTTAAATAACATTTGATGGTCATAAATAAAATGAAAACAAAAACCATGTGTCTGGGGGGTTTACAAGTAGCGTCCAACAAACCAAAGTTGTACATTGAAGAGGGAAAATGGGACGTTCCCTTCCCCTGATTCTCAGTCAGACCATGGCCTAGATCGTCACGGCCTAAGCACCCACCACGAGAGGAATTCGACCTGCTCACAGATGTCCCAGATGTCAACATCTACCGTGGCCACACCCCACGTGGCCAGGGAAACTGCCCATCCGTCAAGCCACATGCTGGGACCTCTGGCGAAGCTGACATAGACCACATGTATCAACTCGACTAACGCAGCAGCAATGAAAGTCACCATCATTAGCGATGCCATGACAACATAGCCGACGGATGGTAACACACGTGCCACCATGCACAACTGGTCAGGCCACACCAATCTCACACGAACAACATACTCACTATCATGACATAACGGACCGTTTACACACACTGATGCATCGTTGTTATTTTTCACATGTTATTTTTCACATAGGCTAAGCTACAGCACTGCAGAAACGCAAGACGCAAGAAGAGCTTGTGTACATGCTTGCAAATGCTTCATTGCTACTATAACCATGACAAGATAAGGCACTCATGTATAAGGACCCATGCCCCTCACCACAACCCCAGTGTTGTGAACCATATGTCACCTCTCATGGATCAGGCCAACGTAGGCCTCAGCCCCAGAGTAGGCCGCAAACTCAAAAGCCACAGTCCTAGAGCAGCATGGACCTCACAGCCAAGGCCACAAAATTGCAACTTACACGCCGCGCGCCCCGAGCCAAAGTTACACCTGCTGCGGCTAACTGCCCCTCAGAGCCAAAATACAAATCAAATGCTCATAATTCTGCTCCAGCCACGTGACCAAGCCAACCTGATGCGGTGCCAAGTACCAAGGACCAGGGAAACTCTGGGGTATCACGTTTGGGACACAGACTGCAACAATGAAGTGACAAATTGGACACTGACAGCAGTGAGAAGAAGCACTCCTGCAGCTAATGGCAGACCTGTCCATTGTCCTCCGCTGACACATAGTCACACATTGTTTCTAACATCAGGTACACTGCGAGCTGGGAACAACGATGGTCCCAGGCTTGGTGGCTCGCGGATGAACCAATCAGGGCATGGGGGACTAACAACTGACGGCACTACAACCTAGCCAATCACTAACCTGTTCCATGTAGCATTTTTGGTGTAACCATTTCTATGGATGACCCAAGCGTACCACCTGACCTCTTCTCCCCCAACCAATAACTTACCTATATGTTCCTATACTAACCCTATTACTCGGGGAGCCAACCCGAGGTGGCGTTAGGTTTTGGGGGGAGTTTCCCAGGTGACGCACGATGAAGCGTCACACATGTTGAAAAGGGGCCTGTGAGCCCACTCTTGTGAGATGTGTTCCTGGATGACCTAGGATCCCAGAACCTGTCCCTGCCATTTCTAATAAACAGCAGTAACGCCTTGCTCTTGCGTGTGTCTAATACTCATTGGGGACTGCGGGAGGAGTTGGGGGATCACTACCCCCGGAGGTCCGCGGACGGCCCTTCCGGCCCCCGGGAGATCACCCCGACAAGTTGGAGGCACTGCTGAGATACTGAGGGTGAGGCAGGAGGGATGCGCAGGGGAGGTGACGAGCAGATTTGGAGGGGTACACCGCAGCCGAGCGGCACCAGCAGGCGAAAGCCGATGTGAGTATGACACGCGCAACCAGCAATGCAAAATTGTTCGGGTGGTGGGAGGAACTGTAACAAGGGTGGCGGGTGGATTTAAAGGGTGTTCAGAAAGATTTTGACGATTGAGCGGCGGTTGACATGAAAAGTATTGCGGGGCAGGCATGAGGGTCGCCTTGTATAGCATTGCAGAGTGTGTAGGGTGGGGCTTAAGGTCCCCACATATAATTGGTGAATCGCGCTGATTGATTTTGATCGTGGGCACCTGTGAAGAGGGGGATGTGGCATTCCTACGAGTTGACATTTTTGATCGATGAGGAGATGAGGATTCCTGTTGGTTGAGTGTTTTAACTCGGTGAATAGATGACGTATTCCTTGCTGATATAGCTTGATTGTTTCTCGGTGCAGAATATAGTGGGCTGGTTAAGATCCCCGGTGCGGGAGCCTATCATATGCGAGGCGACACAGCATGTGCAGTTTACTATAATAACGAAGTGATTAATGAATACTCCACTCCAGGCGTGGTGGGAAGACAGCTTTGGGGATTGTGGGGAACAACATTATAAAACAGTGCGCATGTTATTTTCGTGAGTATTCGTATGTGCATAGGATTACTCAGAGATTTTGAATCGCGGTGAAAGGTGGGGTGAAAGGGGGAGGCGGCCGCGCAGAGAGAACGCCGGCCTGCATCGATCCGGGGGCGGCTATGGGAGGTGGTAGAAAAGAAACAGCGGGAGGGAAAACGGGAGAACAGGGAAACTGTTGGTGGTGGAACGAGAAGAGAAAAGGGGGAGGAGCTGAGGTAACGACTGAAGGTACGCCGGGTAGCGGCGGTGCAAGGTAGGCGGGGTGGGTTAAAAAAGCACGCCACGAGGGACGTGAAGCCGCAGGGGGCTTTGCGCACCACGGGTCGAAGGGGACCCTAACACTAAGGGATGGAGCATAAGGAAGGCGAAACTGTAGCAAAAGAAAAGAGGGCGGTGGCGCCCAGTGCAAAAGTATTGTAACACCATTGTTTTCTTGCAGCAGAGAGTCGGAAGACCCCAGTTTATGGGGCCAGGTAACGGTGGTACTGAGAAAGTAAAGGTTTTAAGAATGTCTGTGTACAATGGAATGGGGGCAGGGTACAGGAACCCGCTAACAATGCCACTCCAACACGTATGCGCTACGTTAACTCCACATAGAGACAAAATAGTAAAGTATAGTATTGAATGGACACAAGGAACAGATAATAAGATACGGATACCATGGCCACCCAATGGCAGCTTTGATATATACACTCAACTCTCTCTTCTAGCATATCTACATAACACATATAAAGGAAAGAAGCTAACAAAGCACCTAGAAGTTTTTGATCTCTGGAAGCTGTTCCAGGGATGCATACCTGTGGTAACGGGGATGTTGATAGTGCAGGGAGTGAATGGGGGAGAAGGTGAAAGAAGAGGGGAGGTGTAGCGCGCCCCCGGCACCTCCCAACCTGGAGGAAAGTGAAGAAGAATTGGAAGGGTCATACCCAGTAACAGAGATTAAAAAGGAAAGGGAAGGTGAGACGCCCATAACTAAGGAGGTTAAGAAGGAAACGGAAGGGCTGTACCCAGTAACAGAACATAGAGAGACGGCGCGGTCACAGTTGAAGCTGCAGAAGGGTATTCAAACCCTACGTTTAGCCTGCCACCGTACGTGCCAACAGATAGCTACCCGGAGGGGTGTGGGGAGCGCTGCAGCCGCGCATGCACAGGTAAACGCAGGAAGTGCACAGAAGGCACATGTAAACATTGCTGATGTAGGACCAGACGAATGGATAGCTGCCCAAGTGTTGCTTAAACTACGGGAGAAACTAACAGAAGAGGAGGAAGAGGCAATTATAAGGTTAGAAAAGGAGGAGGACGGAGGAGTACACAGAAGGTGCGAGGTATGTAATGCAGAAGAGAGGAAGATGACAAGAGCAGAGAAGGCAATGCTGGAGGAAAAGCTGGCAGAACTGAGGGAGGAACAGAGTGTACTGGTCAAGCAAGTGGAGCAGGAGGAACGTGAGAAACATAAGAAGAGGACGGGAGGCAAGAGTGGTAGAGTGGAGTTAAACAAGCAGGAGATAGAAAAGAAGGAGGAGGAGGAGGACCGCTTAAGGGGAATTGTGGAAGGGTAGCACGCATGGAGCAGCGTGAACGTAGGAGGAAAGAAGAAGAACGAGAAGAGAACGACAGGGAAATGACGCTGTGGAACAGAAAGATTATAGCAGAAAGCGCACGTAAGTATGAGGAAGGGAGGATATTAGAGAGTTTACTGGAACAAGAGGGCGGGGTGTAGTATGAAAAGGATAGAGATTTCAAGGCACTCAAGCAGTTAAGTGAATTAATAATGAACAAACTCAGCAGGGCAAGAGCAGAGGCAACGGGCAAAGGAAGCAAGCAAGGAAACACGGAAATAGGAGGATCAAACAAGGCACACGGGAATAAGATGCAGGCGAATAACACGGAGGAAGCGCCAATGGCACAAACACAAGGGGGTGCGGAAAAGACAGGTGAGTACGCTGACATAGATCTAGACACAGTAACAGTAGGAGGGAAAAGCAAAACTTCACGGTTGGCCTTCTCAGATGGGTTCTGCAGTGAGGAAGAAGAAGGATCTTGCGAAGGGCAAAGCAAGGGAAGCAGAGAAGGGCTGAGTAAACTGTACATAACACGCACAGACTGTGGGTGCAGGACACAGGAAGGGGGAGAGGGAGAAAGGTTGAGCAAGAGACAACAAGGAGGAAGGGCACAGCGACCACTCACACCACCAGCACAACACACACCATATGTTAATAGACTTAGGGACCTCCCAGGATGAAGAATGGAGGAATTGGCAACACAACATAACAAGGACAAGGTAGGTAAGCGGAAGGGGCTTGGGGCAGGAGGAGAGAGTAGGCTTACACAACACCTTAATGACTTTATGGAAGAACTTTCTGACATGGAGGAGGATTACGAATACGCACATATATCACCACGCAGATGCACAACAGGGGAGGTAAGAGAGTACATGCAAATGCCATTACTAGAGAGAGGGGGGGCAAGGCCAGAATACGTTTCATGGAAGCAGGCAGATAAAGAGAACATTAAATGTAGGTTGCCATCATTGAGTGGAGGGGCTGGGAAATGGATACACGAAATGGAGAAACAAACTGCTGGACTAAAGCTAGCAGTGGGCAATGTAAAGGGGTTGTTAATTTCTATATTGGGTGACGCAGCAGATGACATCCAGAAAAGGCCGGGATTTCCAGGGTGACCATTAACGACACATCACATGACGGGGCACCATTTGCAAACTGCAGACAAGCATTATGGCAAGCGCTGAGGGTACAATACCCAGACATGTCAGACATAGGAGCAATAACATCACATAAAATGCGTGAGAATGAGGACCCTGTCAATTACATCCAAGAAATTCAAGAGAAGTGGTGCTTGGAAACGCGGGAACCGTGGGACAAAATGCTAGCAATTTTTTACCACATACTGATACACATCCTCCCAGAGCCGGTACAAAGACAATTAAAGAAATTAGTGGGAATGGAAGCAAAGTCATGGCCAGAAATTCAGCTAACAATAATGTACCACTGTAGGTTGTGGCAGGAGAAGATGAAGCAAAAGGAAGAAGATAGGAAAGCAGAGGAGGCTAAATTGGCACAAAAGAAACTGTCCAAATATGCAATGGAGGGTGCACTAATAACAGGCCCCATACAAGCAGTACAAGCACCAGACACGACACAACAGCACTCAGTAGCACAACAAATACAACCAGCACAAGTAACTACACAACAAATGCCACCGCCACCACCATATACAGCACAACACTCCTATGCTCCTCAGGTGGGGGGTGGATACACACAAATGGGAAACGGCCAAATGAACAACTATAGAGGAAGAGGTGTGGCATTAAGAGTGTGGGGATTCAGGCCAACCGCACAACAACCCAGGGGAGGGTTCCGAGGGTACAACACATATGGACATCAAGGGCACTCAAACAGCACTGGGGGGTACCCACGGCAACCACAAGAGCCTCCTACATGCTGGACATGCAGAGTGGTAGGGCACGTATCACACACATGCAGGGCAAGACCGGCACAAGCCGGATGGGGGAGAGCAGGGGCAACAAGGATACAATGGGGGACAAGATTATTACCAACGGACACAGCAACACCAGATGGCACAAAATCAAATACAACAACAACCTATGCCACCACAACTTCAATACACACAGCAACATCAACCGGCATAGCAGCATGCACAACAACAGGTGATGACGACACAACAACACGTTCAGACTGCACAACAACTAACACAGATACAGGACAGTACCCCACAACCCGTAGAGGAACCAATACAACAAACACATCTGGGGAGGGTAACAATACTAGGCCACAACCCATACACAGGGAACGGACAATCACTGTACCGCCAATAGGACAACCCACAGACGTCCTTGCTGTGTCCCATTCTGTTGGTAACACCTAACCCTGCGGCGGAACCACGCATAAATGTTGCGATAGGTGACAAAACATTTCCTTTCTAGTAGACACAGGTGCAACTAGGTCTTGCATAAGGGAAAGGAAGTTTAATTTGTCAGGTGATGCCATTCACACTCAAGGATTCTCTGGGGCTACCTGGCTGGTTCCTTTTACTGATAACATCTCCTTATCTGTTGAGGAGCATGACTTATCTCTAACATTATTATATTCAAAATAATCACCAGTAAATATTCTTGGAAGAGACATCATGAGCAGGCTGAACATAACTATCTCTTTTACTGACGAGGGAATAGTATAAGGGAATAGTGTGCTCAACACCAGGCATAAATATGATCACAGCCCGACATATACTACAGGCTTATTGTGGAAAGACGATGATAAGGGCAGAGCCAGTGGACGGGAACCTCTTCCAATACGGGACAGACATGGCAATAGCGTGGCTACCGGGAATAGAGGGCAAGGTATGGAGAAGACCTGTGGCATACCTCTTCAGGCCAGAGACACCCACTGATGAAAAGGAAGGGGCAATAATATCAATGGACGTGGAGGGTATTGTCACGAAGCAAGCCTACATTGCAGTACATGCCCAGGATGGGGAAGGGAAGGCACGGCAAGCAGTGATAGCATTGGCAGAAGGATGCAGGCTTACACAGGTATCAGATGAGGAACTGTTCTCTGATGACAAAGGAGATGGGGAAATGGTGTTTGACATGAGTGTGTATATTTGGCTGAGGGTAACACTCAAAGACGTAGCTCAAAAAATGGCAATGGCACTGGAGGTGCCCTGCCCTACCAAGGTACCATTTTACGAAGCAGACTTGGCTGCAGTACCCGCATCGTTATGGACAACTAGTCCCTATGACGTGGGCTGCATAAAGAGCATTGCAGGTGTGCAAATAAAGCTAAAGAAAGGGGCAATCCTGCCCAGAGAGAAACAGTACCCACTATAAAAAGAAGCTGGTGAGGGGATATATGAGACTATATCCACACTAATAGAAAGAGGAATACTAGTACCATCAGAGGCACCATGCAACACAGCAGTGTACCCAGTGCGTAAGGCAAAAGGGGGGTCCTGGCGTTTCATCCAAGATTTAAGGCCTCTCAACCACATTGTGGAAGCAGAGTACCCTGTTGCAGCCAACCTAGCAACGATACTGTGCGGAATTCCAGCGGAGGCATCACGGTTCACCGTGAACGACCTCATAACCACCTTCTTATCCATCCCATTGCACCCTGATTTGCAAGACCTAACCAGTTTCACATACCGCAACACAAAGTGGAAACACACTAGGTTGCCACAGGGGTACTGTGAGTCGCCATCCATATTTAACAGGGTAATACAAATGGATCTGGCTAACATAGAGATGGAAAGCACAGTGCTGCAGTATGCTGACGATATTATAATATGCAGCACAACTGAGGAAAAGTGTAGGAGAGACTCAGTCAAAATGCTCACAGTCCTAGCTGAGAAAGCATACAAGGTAAACAAGGAGAAACTGCAGTACTGCCAAGAGCAAGTACTTTACATTGGACAGATCATTTCACATAAAGGAAAGAACATTGCACCACAAAGAGCACAAGCAATAAAAAAGACACCACAGCCGCAAACAGTGAGAGAACTACAGCAGTTCCTTGGCCTATGCAACTACTGCCGGGCATGGGTCTTTGATTACAGCTCATACATAGGACCACTACTCGAGACACTCAGAGAGGCACAGAGGGGGCAAAGGAAATTGGCATGGACACGAGAAATGACAGATGCATTCAATGAATTGAAAAATGCTATTTCAACTGCACCAGTACTGGCCACTCCCAACTATCAAAAAGAATTTTACATCTTTTCACATTGTGACTCAACAGTAATGAAAGCAGTATTGACCCAAAAGACCAGCATGGGACACAAGCCAGTGGCCTTTTACAGTGGTCATTTAGATCCTGTAATGATGGGGCATTTCCTGTGCGAACAAAGCCTAGCAGCTGCAGCATTTGCAGTGGAAAAATCATCTTCCATTACAATGGGATGCCAAACTACTTCTTATGTAGAACATGCCCTCTTTGCAATATTGAGAAAACCAAAATCAACACTGACAACACAAAGAGCATCAGGGTATGAGATTATTCTATCTAGGCCAGAACTGACAGTAGTAAGATGCACTAATGTGAACCCAGCACGATCTATCGCAGAGGAAGCAGAAAATGGAGAATACTCACATGATTGCTCGGAAGCTATTGAATTTACTCAGGAGCAAGGAAAGTGGAGGAGAATGTATTAGAGGGGGTGAGGTTATGTATATAGATGGGTCATCAACTATTGACCAGAGTGATGGAATAAGAAGAACAGGTGCATCCGTAGTACAGCTCGGGGAAGATTGATCATTCGTTCCTGTCAAATGTGCTAAACTGCCCCAACACTACTCAGCCCAAGCAGCAGAGCTGGTAGCCCTTCTCTTGGCCCTAGAAGAAGGTAAGGACAAAAGAATAACAATATACTCAGATAGTGCTTATGTAACATCAACAGTACACTCAGGAATAATAAAATGGGAAAGGAGAGGATTTCGGAGAGCTGATGGTACACCAGTACAACATGCTCTCCTATTGGCCAAATTAATTGAAGTAATTACTTACCCAGAAGAGGTAGCACTCATGAAGTGTCAGGCTCACACCAATGGTGACGACCCAATATCAAGGGGCAACGAAGCAGCTGATGCACATGCTAAGCATGCTGCATACTTTGGTGAAATATGGACAATCCCAGAAAAACAAAAACAAAAGGGTGGGGGTAAGACAAATGCTGATGAAAGATGGGTAAACGCACATCCCAGAAACACAGGTCATGGAACTGCTGCCTGCAGCAGCACCAATGTCACAAAAGGAACTGTGGGTGAAAAGAGGGTGTACTATGTCTCCCACAGATGCACTAATGCACCAGAACAACACAGGAAAAGTAGTGATGCCCCTACCACTGTTAAAAATAGCTCTGACGAAATTGCACCCTCCCACGCAGACATGGAAAGAGGTAATTGCAGCACGAATAAAGGAAAACTGGTTCTGTCCTGAGTTAAACTCACATCTCACTAATTTCTTCAGTAATTGCCTTACATGCCAGCAATTTACAGCCGGTCACACGCTGCAAGTGATCAAAGGTAACATACCCCGGCCTGAAGGACCCTTCGTGCACCTCCACATTGACTACGTTGACATGATCAATGTATGTCAAGGCTACAGATACATGATTGTAGTGGTGTGCCCATTTTCACGGTGGATCCTGGTGAAGGAGGTTTTTCAAAGGTGGGAGGTGTGCGAAGTATTACGGTCAGACAATGGCCCTCATTTCGCTAACAAACTGTTCCAACATGTAACCACTCTCTTAGGGATCAAGCATAAGTTTGCATGTGCATACCACCGTCAAGCAAATGGTGTATGCGAACACCTCAACGGCCTCCTAAAAGAAGAAATAGCAAAAATTAAGCAAAAAACCAAGAAGAGTTGGCTGTACTGCCTCCCCTTGGCTCTGTTTGAACTGAGGAATAGACCAGGATCAGATCACCACCTCACACCCCATGAGGTGGTGACTGGACGCCAAATGCACCTCCCACTCACACCACCATCAAGGGCCACAACTGATTGCCAACCAACTAGTAATGTTTTTGGTAATGAAATGCACAAATATGTCTCTTCTTTGGTTACTAGTGCCACTTTTATCTCTCAACAGCTTAAACAAACACAGGGAAGGTCGAAGAACGATCAACAAGGAGAAGCCACCAACGAGGAACAAGAAGAGAAAACACAGTTGACAGTAAAAGAAGGAGATGCAGTTTTATTAAAGAACTTTCAGCGAACATGGAGCAGTCCACGTTTCACAGGCCCCTATCTGGTTGAAAAAGTATCCCCCAGGGCGGTGAAGCTCAGGGGCAAAGAGGCCTGGACTCACTTGCATGACATCAAGCCCTGTAAAGCACTGAGCCCCCCTCTCCTCAGCGAAAGGGCCAACGCTTCAGCAACAACACCAGGGATAGCCGCCACTCAAAACGCCCCAAAAGACACTAACGATCAACGCCCTATAGGCCACCCCATGATTACAAGGTCCCAACAAAGCAAATCAACTTAGCATTAAGTAAACACTCCCTAGCCACCAGCCATTAAAGGATGTTTACAAAAGTATCTGTAATATACACCACACTGTGTAAACACGTGCATGCTCTCTTCTTTTGTCTCGTACATGCAGGAATTGCATATTGTTATTGTAGTTGCAATATAAGCAAAGCATATATATAAAACAGAAACACAGTCACTGCCCAGGGGTAAATGCTGCCCGCAGATGACAACACCCCGAAGCACTATCACATCAGTTTTTATATGTTATAAAAGACCAAAATACCTAAAAAGAAGAAGGATATGTGTACACTATAATACATTTCTTATAATAATTACTCAATCATTTCCACACCTCCACGAAGCACTACCAGCCCTACGAGATAGGACATAAAGGAAAGCGTGGGAAGAGATTTTCGCCTGGGCATTGAACGATTACCTAATATGCAGGGCTTAACTAAACAATACTAACAAAATAACACACACCTTAAGAAATTTTCAGGCGGGCACCTATATCATCTACAGTAGCTGCAGGACCGCAGCAAAGGTAAGAGTGGAAATGCCAGTGGTATTAGCAACTGTAATTAAAATGCTCACAATATTTTTCACCACTGGCCTGATTACTGCCGCTGTCTGGCAGGCATACTATGCTTTCTATTTGGCTGCAGTTCCCACTACTAATATTTACCCCCAAATGCCCCTAAGGAGCACTGTGTCAGGTGGTACAACTAGTATGGGGCAAAACATTAAGAGGAAGAGGAACAAGCGTAGCATATCCAGTGATGTCAACGGGGTTGACACATATCTCATAGAATCTGCACACGTCTCCAACAACATGTGGTATAAACGCATGTCGAAAATTAATTGGTAAGGATACGACAAAGGACAACTGCTATGTCTGTTCATTGATTCCCTATGCCATGAGCACTTCCAGAACATTTGTTGCCACAGAAGTGCCTGCAACTGCTGAATGCTGAAGGGTAAAGGGCAACACGGAGGTGGAAATCAAGATCGACATACCCATACGAGAACAACGTAATTAAAAAACTCCCCATGAATGATGATTCCTGGCAACAGACGAAAGGATTCAAGTATATAGCAGAAGGACGACAAAAAGGAGAAACGCAAGAAGTAGCACTGGATTACCTACCATGTGAGTGGTATGCAAAAGAGGTTGCCGGTGAACCAGGATGCTGGGAAAGACCATTGATACTGATATATGGGAAGATACTCACAAAGGATGGATGGGTCGACGGAGTTGCGGGAAGCAAGATGCTTACATTGGCAAAGTCACCCGTGGTGAAAGAAAAGAATGGACGAAGAGTGCTGCACAGGTGACGTGGTTAGATAAAGAAGAGGAACCAATAACAATACTCCCATGACAGCACCAACACTGTGTTACCAGCATGACGGAGAGACAGACGTTGGAACAAATGAAGGATGCAAGAGAATAGTGAAGCTTCCTGAGGGGGGTGCAGGAACAGCAGCACTAATCGATCACTACTGGGCCTGTGGAGCAAAAGCATACCACAGCCTGCCGCCAATGTGGGATGGAGTATGCACTATGGTACACATCAACGTACCATCACTGGTGGTACCACAGAATTATGTTAACGAAAATGGATGAAGGAAATAAAAGAAGGAAAAGATCACTGAGGATGGTAGGAGGGAAACAAGGGAAAACAGTACGCCTTTCCAGATGAAGAGACAAGGAGAACCACTGACAGGAAACTAGCTGTGGGGGAAATCGGAGACAGCCCTGAGTGACATTCCACCAACACACAGGTTGTTCAGCGGAGCAGCAATGTTCTTCTCCTCCATCATAAATCCCAGAGTACAAGCATTCGCCAATGCTAAATGGTTGTAGATAACTAGGTGGGAGCTCATGCTGACAATCAACTCCACAGTGAAAGGATTCAACGCAATAAAAGAAGAACTGAGAACAATGCGAATGGTGGCCCTACAAAATAGATATGTACTGGACCTCCTAACAGCAATGGAAGGAGGTGTTTGCGCAAAAATAGGAAGTTCATGTTGCACATTTACCCCTGCCAATCATGAAGATAACGGTACATTATCGGAGGCAGTATCACAGCTTGCCCAGATGCACGCCAAGATGGAAGATGAAGCAAAAGGAATGAAGAAGGACGGTAGCTGGTTTTCATACATCTGGTCCTGGATACCATCTTGGCTATCAGACGGCCTCAAAGTAGTAGCAGGATGTGTGATTTTAGGAATGGCTGCTATAATGGGGATGAAGGTATGGAAGACAAGATCTAAACACACTGCTGAGAAAATGATAGGTATGCACGTCTTAATGCCAGCTGAAGATGACAAGAATGCAGGCATTATCATCAAGGAACGTGAGCGACTGCGTCAACAAATAGTGGAAGCAGACTTGTACCCCACATCAATTAAAGTTGAAAATCCAAGGAACCCGAAGAACTACGTTGGGAAGTGGGTTTACTGCAAACCCGGTGGTGGATGTGTTTATATGTATTGGTCTTTTGAAGACCATGTGGACAGATACGGACACTTGGTGGGGAATAAGGAAGGTATGGCGAGTAAGAGGAGACAAGAGAGTGGATCATTTTGTGGTCGACAAGTCGACCAGAGGGGAGACTGAAGAGGGAAAATGGGACGTTCCCTTCCCCGATTGTCAGCCAGACCATGCCCTAGATCGTCATGGCCTAAGCACCCACCATGAGAGGAATTCGACCCGCTCACAGATGCCCCAGACGTCAATATCTACTGTGGCCACGCCCCACGTGGCCAGGGAAACTGCCCGTCAGTCAAGCCACCTGCTGGGACCTCTGGCGAAGCTGACATAGACCATATGGATCAATTCAACTAACGCAGCAGCAATGAAAGTCACTATCGTTAGAGATGCCATGACGACATAGCTGATGGACGGTAACAAACGTGCCACCATGCACAACTGGTCAGACCCACACCAATCTCACACGAAGAACATACTCACTACCATGACATAACGGAACGTTTACACCAGTGGTCTTCAAACCTTTTTGGCCAGGGCCCCCCTGAGCAAAATTTGGGCAGGCCGGGACCCCCCAGAAATGCCAAATGGACAGTATGTATTGCGCGCCATCACCTGCTCCCATCAGTCACTGGGCTCCCTCATCCAACTCCTACCCAGTCCCTGGTCTCTCTCCACCCCATCACACACCCTGGGCTCTCCCCACTCTGCTCCCACCATTATCCCATGGTTCCCACCCATTGTGCTCCCACCATAGTCCCTGGATTTCCCCCATCCCATTCCCAACACAGTCTGAGGGCCAGTGGCGGCTCGTGATTTTTTTAAGTTGAGGGGCTTAACTATTTCCCCCAAAAATGCCATAGCGACCGAGCATAGTGAGGGAGCCTGAACTAATAAAGGAGGGTTCGGGGGGTTTCCCCTTGTGAATTTTTTTTAAATAATGGGTTAAAATGGTGCATTGTAGAGCATACTTTTAACAAAGAAATTGATAAATAGCCAAACAGTTTGCAATTGGTGCTGGGGGGCCCAGGGGGCAGGCATGACATTTTTAACTGGACATCTATGATAGTAATCCCTGTCCCCTGGGCCCCACTGGGCCTAACACAATCAACATGATTATGGGTGTATGCAAGGCACTGCACATTCATACAGCAATCACTATCATTCACACGAGCATCCATCACCATACACTCAGTCATAACATAAGCATACACGCATCCATACACATGTTTAAATAAAAACAATGAACATAAACATACCTTCTGCATAGGCCTGCGTGTGGGTGCAGAAACGCCCTGCTCCAGACTGCTCTGTCCGTATGTGCGAGGAGGCATAGGAGCTCCCCCTCGGACATACAGACATGCAGTGCCCCAGCCAGCATTTCCAATGAGCTATGCAATGCTGGCAAAGCAAAACACCCCAGCACTTGCATGGCTCAATGAGCATGTGCGGCTGGGGAACTAAACTGAACTGTCAAAGGGAAACAGCGTTTCCCTTTGACAGTTCAGCCAGCCCAGGAGCACTCTATCAGCTGGAAAAGCAGCTGAGGGAGTGCTCACTGTTTCACTGGGCTGGCTCCTTAGCTCCTCCATAATGGGTGAGGGTGCCCCCTCGCCATTATGGATGAGCCACCAGGCTCGGACTGGCCTATAGGGCAAAGCCTGTACCAAAAATGTAAAATGCTAGTGTGGGACAGTCAAAATGGGCCACCATTTTGGCCAATGTTGTCCAGTTTGATGAGTTACTTTACTATGCAGTTAGTAATTTTCACAATTGTTGCTGAATATATCACAATTTACTTACATTTTAATAAAAAGCACCCCGTTGGATACTATTGAAAAAGTGGGCCTCATTACAACCCTGGCGGTAGCTGTGCCGGTAAAACCGGCACGGCTGCTGCCGGGGTTGAATATTGGTCCGGAACCCGCGAATGGGCAATTACCGGGTCATGCCGAGTTAGGCGGACCTGATAATTGCCGGTAGATCCCCATTCCCATTTGAGGCCCATAGGGGAGCTCGGATAATGTGCACGCAGGTGCCACACAGCATGCCGGGTCAGACCTGGCGGGCTGTCAGGCACCCGCGAGCACAACTCGTACTATGACGGTACGGTAGCAACGGTGCCGGTAGTTTACCGGCACCGTTGTTACCGTACTGCCATAGTTGTAATAAGGCCCAGTCTGTGACTAAAGGAATGAATATCCATTTACAACTGCGGGCAACTTTTACATTGTTGCCTGAGACAGTTTCATGCTTCAGCCCGACCATGTGAGCCACCCCTGCCCATTTCTTCCAATCTAAAAAAAAATAAAATCTTTTTTTGTATTTCTTTTTTAGATTTCATGCTGAGCTCTCAGGGCCCCCCAGGGATGCACCCGCGGACCCCTGGGGGGACGCATCCCAGAGTTTGAATACAGCTGGTTTACACACACTGATGCATCGTTTTTATTTTTCACATAGGCTAAGCTACAGCACCGCAGAAACGCAAGATGCAAGAAGACCTTGTGTACATGCTTGCAAATGCTTCAGCGCTACTATAACCACGACAACAGAAAGCACTTGTGTATAAGGACCCCTGCCGCTCACCGTGACCCCCGTGCTGTGAACCATATGCCGCCTCTCATGGATCAGGCCAACGTAGGCCTCAGCCCCAGAAAAGGCCGTAAACTCAAAAGCCACAGGCCCAGAGCAGCTCAGACGGAACTGCAAAGTTCTGATCATGCAGAAAAAACCCTGACGAGGGCCTCACAGCCAAGGCCATGAAGTTGCAACTTACACGCCGTGTGCCCTGAGCCAAGGTTACACCTGCTGTGGCTAACCGCCCCTCAGAGCCGAAATACAAGTCAAATGCTCATAATTCTGCTCCAGCCACGGTCTCACCACACGTGACCAAGCAGACCTGATGCAGTGCCAAGTACCAAGGACCAGGGAAACTCTGCGGTCTCACGTTTGGGACACAGACTGCAACAATGAAGTAACAAATTGGACACTGACGGCGGTGAGAAGAAGCACTCCTGCAGCTAGTGGCAGACCGGTCCATTGTCCTCCGCTGACACATAGTCACACATTGTTTCTAACATCAGGTACACTGCGAGCTGGGAACAACGATGGTCCCAGGCTTGGTGGCTCACGGATGAACCAATCAGGGCATGGGGAGCTAACCACTGACGGCACTACAAACTAGCCAGTCACTAACCTGTTCCATGTAGCATTTTTGGTATAACCATTTCTAGGAACGACCTAAGCGTACCACCTGACCTCTTATCCACCAACCAATAACTCACCTATATGTTCCTATACTAACCCTATTACTTGGGGAGCCAACCCGAGGTGGCATTAGGTTTTGGGGGTAGTTTCCCAGGTGACGCACTATGAAGCGCCACGCATGCTGAAAAGGGGCCTGCAAGCCCACTCTTGTGAGATGTGTTCCCGGAGGACATAGGATCCCAGAACCTGTGACTGCCGTTTCTAAAAAACAGCAGTAACGCCTTGCTCTTGCGTGTGTCTCATACTCATTGGGGACTGTGGGAGGAGTTGGGGCCTCCCTACACCCGGAGGTCAGCAGACGACCCTGCCGACCCCCAGGAGATCACCCCGACAACATGGATGGTATTGCTCTTGAAAATGTCAAGGAAGTGGTCTATTTGGGTTTCTCTATATGGGTAAAACCCTCAGCATCTCATTATGAGGCCTTCATATATGCAAAAATACGGAAGAGATGGTCAGCAATAAAAGCTTAAATTGATCACTGAGGTGGGCGAAATGTTGACAGGTTTTTCCATATCTACAAAGTCAGCATAGTCCCTGCACTTCTCTATGCATTAGAGGTTCTTCCATCTGCTTATATGAGGTGGTTGGATAAGCTTGAGTGCAAGTTACTCCGCTCTATTATTAACCTCCCTCAGGAAGTCCCAGTGGAAGCACTGAGACTAGAATATGGTTTGCAATATTAAACTTTGTTGTGATTGGTAAAGAAGGTGCTGTTGCACTTTAAACTAGGCAAAGCAAGCAGTGGATCTAATAATCTATTACAACTGCTCGGTAAAGAACATCAGATGATTTCCCAGAACCACACAGTGAAGGATCGCGTTCACTAAACAATATTTAACCAAATTGGGCCTTCAATCAGAAGTGATTGAAGGACAGTCTGACCTAGAAATAATCCTAAAGAGAAAGGCACAAGAACTAGATTTGATTACATGCATTGATAAATGATGTACCCTTCAGAGATACAGGGAATTTTCCACTCAGGTATTCAAGCATGGGCAATTACGTAGCTATTTAGACATTGTAGACATTGTTTAGTTGCAGTGGAGACGAGGAGACATATATTGACCTCATGTACAGTTTTGAAAGATTACTACACAAGAGGGTACAGATATATATATATATGTTCAATGAAATAACTTTGTTAAAGGGACATCATGGTTAAGTTGCACTAATAAACACCTATGCAATTTAATGAAAAAACTTTGTTAAAGGGATGCTATGGTGAAGTTGCACTAATTGCCATCCCTCCTCCCCAAGATCCACCACCAGCTGGAGGACCTTCACAACAAAAAGGAGCAGCTCTTCCAAAGACAATGAAGATGACCAAGAAGATGCGGTAGAGGAAGTGGCTACCTCTAGCACCCAGAGAGAATCATGGGTATCGCAGTTCTTTAGCACTGTTGGGAATGTACCAAAGGCTAAAGCTGCAAAAGTGAAATGCACTACTCAGACGCAGACTCCCCTGACAGTACTCCTACGGGACTACCTCCATGTGCTGCCACGCCAAATCCAATGAGCGCAATGCGCTCAGAAATGTTGTTCCTTTCTTAGCAAGTAGGAGCCTATCTTCCTCCACCTCATCGTCCTCAACCAATACTGTAACCACACAGCCTACTTCTATGGGACACAAAATCCCACCAGCTACCTTGCAAGCAATAAAAGAGGCTATTGATCCATATTTATTTAAGACAACCATCCTCTGTATATATTACAACACAACATTCTGCAGAGGGAAGCAATTTCGAAGTGCTTTTGAAGTGGTATTCAAGGAACATGAGAGACACTGCCCCCTACCTTAGAAGTAACACCTGTCCACCTGCCCCTCCATATTAGTGCTTGGTGCCTCTTCCCTCTTTTCCCTCCCCACCTTTCGTTCTAAGCTCTCCTGCCAAACAAATAAATACATCAAAAACAACTAAAGAAATGTTCCTTTAGAAACCACCTTTCATAGTTAAAAAATAGAACTAAAAAAACATATAGCCTCTATCTACTTTACATTTCTCAGTTAAGTACATAGACTCAATAATATTTTCCAACATTTCCATTAGCATTTTGTGTTATGCTAATGGGAATATTGTGGCGTTCATCCCCCGTTCCTGGGGCTGGAACAGTGGATACCAACCCGGCAGCCCAAATTATCAGCCCAAGCGAAGCGAGTGTGGATAACGAGGTCTCCGGACCATTATCTCCCCATTACTGTCCCTGCAATGGGGATGAAGGCCATTAGCATCCCGGGTTCCCAAAGCGGGAACCCAGGGAGCTAAAAAAAAGATTTTTCTTCCTACATCAGTATGCCTGCAGCGTCCCGGTGTAGGAAGGACAATCCTTTTTCAAGATGGGACCCCCCCTCTAATTTTGCCCCTCTCAACAGAATCCCACCAAACTTTGCAAAAACATTTATATTGAGATCTACAATCATTTTCCCAATTTAAGTGTAGGTTTTTCAAATGGCACCGCATTTATAAGCCTTTAAAATATTTTGGTGCCCCCCTCTAATTTTGCCCCAACTTGACAATATCCATTCAGACTTTAGAAACACATTTATATCTAGATCTAAAATCGATTTGCAAACTTTTGTGTAGATTCGTCAAATTGCACATTTATAAGCCTTTATAATATTTTGGACCCCCTTCTAATTTTGGCCCCTCTTGACAGAATCTGACCAGACTTTGCAAACCCATTCAGAATCAGGTTATGAATATAATTGCATAATTGCATGCAGTTTCATTAAGTGGCGCCATAGTTATAAGCCATCCAAGAACTGTTTTTCCCCAATCCTGTAATGCAAAAGTGTCCACGAACTTCTCAGGACTGTTCACAGACTTTTGTGGCAAAAAAAACCCATTTCTTTTGCTTCTTGCAGCCATATCCCATCCCATCCTCATCACCCCTGAACCCTCCAATGATTATTTGATAAGTGTGACAATTGCAATGTTGGGTTTTGTAATATGTAATCCAAGATGGTGGGCATTTCCCAAAAATCTGACGCACTTCACGCTTTTCACCATCCAATCAGTGGGTGCATCCGATGTCCGCGGACAACTCGTTTCCTTCTAAGCCAATCAGAGTCCCGTCTGAAGACCGTACAGGGAAATGAGTCAGCGGACCGGACACAGACATCACACATTTTTTTGGTTGTTTTAAAAAAAAATACTGGATGGATTTACACCAAATTAACAAAGGTCCGCTTTCGGGACCAAGCCGCCGCTCCTGCCACAAATTTGGTGAAAATCCGTCCAGCAGTTTGGGCTGTAGGCGTGGGCAAAGTTTTTCCCCTTTATGTCGATGGAAAAAAAACTCTCTTTTGGGACTCCCCTATACATTTCCCCCCCTTGACAAAATCTCACCAAACTTGGCAAAAAAATTCAAAGTGGGCCAACTACTTTTTTTTACAAGGTTTGGTGAGGATTGGTCCACGGGGAGCGAAGTTATAAGCCGGCCAAAAGGTGCTCTTCCTATGAGTTGAGCAACTTAACCATAACTACATGGCCTCTACTGTGGCCATGTAATACATATATATATATATATATATATATTCAGTGAAAAAACCTTGTTAAAGGGACATTATGGTTAAGTTGCACTAATAAAGACCTATGAAATTCAATCGAAAAATGTTGTTCAAGGGACGTTATGGTTACAGGTAAAACCGAAAAACCGCAGAAATTCGCCAGTTATGGTAAGCTAAGAAACCATAGCTTGCGCCACCACCATGCACTGCTAAAACTAAGACCCAGGACATCAAAGATGACATATCAAATGTAATTGATGACATCACTGATAACATCACACATCCTGCTCACTTGTTTTTGTTCACTGAAATATCTAGGCCAGGTGTTTTTGTTCACTGACATTCAGAATTTTAAGGGTAATATTTACCCTTAGTTTGTAAAGATGTACCGTATAACATACTGAACCCGCTGGCACCATGTTAATGCACACAGCAGTCGAGGAGTATGCGTCTGGTCATGAAGATCAGGTGGCATCCAACCTGCTTAGAAAGGCAGAGATTCTCTTACCATTCAGCAAACTCAAGGAACATATACAAACAGCACCATGTATGTGAATTGCAAGGTAAACTAGAGTAGGTCTGCAAATGGTGTACTTATGAAAGAAACAGAACAAAGGCATAGGGAGTGCACCAACAAGAGAAGTGACGTTGGCTTTCAACAATCTTACGGCACTGCTGCTTTACATAGGAACAAAGAACGAATGGCTAGAGTAAGCACTAGAAAGTACTAAGACCAGAACGTCACTACAACGTAGTAATCTGTAAAGTTTGTCTGATAATTGCACAGGTGGTGCAGTATTCAGTGGTAGAGAAGCATAACATTTCTTTTTTACGCAGCAGTGGCAAACCCCTTAGACAGCCTGGAAGAGAATTTCCCTCATGACGAAATGACTTTCGATAGTAACCACAGTGACACGCAGCACAATCTGAAACGTAAAATATTTACAATCTATTGCTTCATGTACACCTAAGAGATTGTTTTTTGGAAAGTAAAGCAATGCAGCACAGGCGGCATCCCTTCCAAAACAGCATACATGCACAGGAAAGGAAAGAAACTCTCTAAATGTGAAAGTGGACAGCCTGGAAGCCAAAATGGAAGAATTGCTGAACATTGTTGCAGCCTTAAAATATTGCGTACAAGGACATATTATGGACACATTTTTCACAGCTGGCCATCTGCTCAAAATCCGTGTGATCGGAGACGTTACGATGATACCTCAATCCCTTCCTCTCCACACAACCAACATGTACAAATCCCCAATTCCCCACAATATTTATCCACTTCTGCTATCCCTTCCCTTTCCTAATAGTATCTATGAATGTATGGAAATAAAGGTTGATATGTAAATTGTTGTTGAGTGTATATGTGGCTTTTCCTTTGTTTTTAAAATCCCGTTATGACTTAGCGGTGCACAGTACTAGTGGGAATGACCACAATTAAGCAAAGGGGGGTGTTCTACGGACACCGCACCTGCCCACCCTACCCGCAATCACAATGGAGGCATCCGTACGACGCCAGTAAGAACCACATATCTGCATCTTGTGAACCATCTATAATTAGTTGTGGGAGCAGACGTTTGTCCGTTGCACAAGTATGCGCATGTGTATCTCTTCCTCTGTCTCCAAGTAACACCGCCCCTGTCCAGCATATACAAAGAAACTTGTGACAGACTTTAAGTAGTTTGGGGTGCCGACCCACGTCCTATAGGTAGCTGTAACATAAACATCCAACCTGCTACACCCTACAAACTCCCAGCTTGTCCCAAAATGGTCGGTGCATGTGTGCCACACTATTAATCAGTCCAGAGATTCCAACGGTGTGCATAGGACACCTATGCACATGCGCACAAAACATTCCACCCAAAATCGAGAAAATTTGCGACATCACCATGCGACCACACCCACACGGACACGATCCGGACCCTCGGACAGCGGAACAGTGCAATGTTCTGCCATCTACGGAGTCTTAATGGGAAAGTGCATGCTTACAAACACCCCACAATGTGCAATTGCCATTGCACATGTATGTATTGAGTTGAATGATGTAGGCCTCTTTTCCAGTTGCAAGGTCTCCACAGCAGCCCTACAAATGGCCACACACCCAGAGCTGCTCTGCATTCTGCTTGTAGCTTTTCAGAACAGAGTAATGGGCCACATAGCTTTGAGCTGTAATTGATTTCAGACCAATTCTGCTATGCTACATTACCTTTGCAAGTAATGGCAACCATGTCAACCCGGCTCACTACGCACAGTAATAGAGAAAAGTATAATGCCCCTTCCTGTGAACTACACCCTCAGTACCGATAATCCCCACTGTCCCATTCCCATGGGCAGCATGCTGAAAGCGGTAGTATGTGGCACGTGCGTTCCCCAAGTACCGAGAGGGCCACGCCCCAGTAAAGCAGGAACCATCCTTTTCCCTTTCCAGCACACCCTCATTGGGTACTGTTAAATAGTCACACACACATTTACCAATCACATTAAGGAGCTCTCCATGTAACACTATCAGTTCTGTACAATATTCCTCTGCGTAGACACCACATCCAGAAATGTTATTGCTCAATCCCATAGCCACCACAGTCCCATTGCCATTCCCGCCATCCTCAAAAGCCCCAGATGTGGCTTTCGTGCTGTGTGCGGGTGTGGGGGAATAAATTGCAACCAGGGTAGGGGATTTCGTCTTTAGTGGTGGCTCTGAAAAGAGCCTTTTTAATTTGTACGCCTTGGCCACACATTCGGGAACGTTATGCAGCCATGCACGTGAACATGTGGCCAGGTACTACAACCCACAAACGTAACACAGCCACCACCACTGCTACCCAACACCCGCTCCATAATACTGCCTTGCATCGAAACATGTAGGTAGTTAGCAAAATCAACAAACATAAAACAGCCTCCAGCACCTCTACCCACTTCCACTCACATAGTATTTTTCTACTGCCAAGCAAACCACAACATCTTCAGAACATTGCCCCTGCTCCCAGCAGTCTATTAAGTAAACAGAACCAATACATCATAGTGCAATGCAGTAATCAGTAATATGCACAATGGCCACAATATCACATGTCCAGCCATACATTGCAGGTGCTAGGTGCTTACCACACACAAGCCTAGTATACCCTATGCCAAAATGCTCACGTCATGTGCGATGCACTCCTTATCTTCAATTGAGGCAGCCAGCACTCACCACACAAACAGGTTGCCTCAGGACGTATTGTGCGGTAATGAAGGCTGCCTGCACTCACCATACAAGCTAGTCTCCTGAAGAGGTCCCCACAAATTGGCACAGTACGTACGGATAAACGCCCCCTCCTTTTCCATCCCATCTTCCCACCACCATATGCCGGAATGCATTTTTTCCAGCCACTTACGGCGCTGCATTATCCTCGGCTACAGCATGGTGGCATTACCCAAACATATGATGCAAATCACGCTTCAATCCAGCCAACCACCGGGCACGTCCAATGCCCGCCAACATCACGCCACACTCCAGCCCAATCAGACTTTTGACCGCAGAGCAAACAGGGAAATGGAACCTCGGAGTGGAGCCAGATATCACAAATGTTTTTGGCACATACATTTTACCTGCTTTTAAAAGAAGTACAGGACTAATTATCACCAGATTCACAAACACATGCTTTCTGGATCAAGGCGTCATTCCTGCTGCAAATTTGGTGAAAATCCCTCCAGCCGTACGGACTGTAGGCCTGCGGAAAGTTTTTCTCCATTCAGTGTATGGAAAAAAAACAAGATTTTGGGACCCCCCTATAACTTTTGCCAGCCCCCACAAAACGTCACCCAACTTCCCAAACTAAAAAAATCAGAGTGCACCACATAGTTTTTTTTCCAAAGTTTTATATGAATTTGTCAAGGGAGAGCGAAGTTTTAAGCCGCCCAAAAAGTGGTCTTCCTATGAGATTAGCAAGTTAACCATAGCTACACAGCTGCTACCACGGGCTGTGTAATGTGGAGGAAATCAATAAAAACATATAAAATTCCTCTGCCTGGCCCTTGTCCTCTTTCAACCCAGAAAGTAGTTCAGCCCTAAATAGCTGTACAGGTCTGAACACTAATGGAACTTCAAAGCATCAGAAATTGACAATTCCAGTACTGACACAATGCACTGCTCTGCCAAAGCGCCTCCCCTAGCCGTCACATTTGAACTGGGCCATAAAATTGTCTCAGGCACCAATGAAAAAATGGCCCACAGTTGCAATGGATCTTCCATCTTTTTTGTGCCAGTCTTTTTCAATATCAGGCAAGTGCCAGTTTTTGATACAATGTGATGCAACTTGTGCAGTTTGCACAGTATTTACTCAGAAAAAATGGCAATTACTAGCTACATGGCTACCAAAAAATCTACCTACTTTTTTGTATTGATTGCAAAGGAATCGAAAAAACGGTAAGTTTCCAAGCCAATGGCAGAAAGTATCTACATTTGTCGGTAGCCGCTTTTACAGTGCAAAGTCGCTAGGGGGCTGTAATTTCCCCTAAGGCAGGGAGAACGCCACCAAGTTTGCAACACTGGCCACCACACCCAGATTCCTGACTGACCAATCCGCTAGCCTCCACAGTCCCATTTCAGGCTGGTAGGCATGTTTTTCATGCCTACCAGCCTGAAAAACCCTGGATGAGGCATGTGCGTTACTGCAAATACAGCGCTATCTGCAGAGATATCATGCTGTATACAAGCGTGGGGGAACACATTTCAACAAGGGTAGCAGATTTTGTATGTAGTGGTGGCTCCGAAAAGAGTATTTTTTATTTTTATTTTCATATATAGGTACTTGCAAGCAAACACTTTTTTTCTTATTTTGGGGGATTTTCCTTTTCTTCTCCTCCTTACATTCACATTCTTGCAGGAATCTCTTCAAAGATTCATGTAGATTGTAAAACAAAATTCAATTTCCCATGGTGGTCAAAGAAAAGCCATTAGCATGGAAAAAGTGCACCTTTTTAGGATTAAGGATGTCAGTGTCACAGCAGAACATCCCAGCTGCACACAAAAATTCAAACATGCTTCTGTTAATTAGACACCTTCCGACCTGCTGCAGACAAATTACATTCGGATAATCCCATACTCTTCTTGGTGGTATACATGAAAAAAGGACTGTGGCAGTGGGGAAAATCTGCTTCAATGCTTTGAGCAACTTCTTGAGTTGACGCAGCAAACGTGCACAAGGCATGTAACCCAAATGCAAGGCCCCATAGTGCACAACAACAACGTGAAGAGTAGCGACAGTGGCCATATGTCTTTCGAGGGCATACCTTTGCAGGTCTGGCACAAAGGCATCACCCAATAGCAACACAATCTGTCTTGCAGAAATACACAGGGGTACCAGCACACTTGGTAAGCTGCATTTCTGAACCACGTTGCAGAAGTACCTTCGACCATATGAAATTGTTAGCAACACACCATTGTAAAGTCTACTAAGGAAACAGTACTCAAACACAAAAGTACCGGGTCCGTTCAAATTTTGCAATACAAGTGGTGTACATTACTATGCAAATGTAGCAATCAATTATGTATTAAACATGCCAGCAATTTTTGAAAACAGTTCTGTAAACAGCTCTCACCACTTGTGTTTACAAATGGTACTCTTGCACAGAAGTGTTGCAAAGAATCCTACATACAGTTGTAGAACCTCAGGATTAAGACAGGAATTGGACCACTGTGCTAGAATGGTAAGGCCATGTTAAACAGAGAAGGGGATGTACATAAAGCTCTCATGTAGTTAGTACAAATATAGGGAAACAAAAAATACCCATACATGAAATCTTTGAGACTTCCTAAATGTGGCAACATATGTGCACTCTCTGCAATCATGTCAATCCAGAACAAGTCATGAACGAACGCTTTCTCTATAAATCTATGCCTAACTGAGATTCCATGGCATTTTAGCAAGTTTCACAAAATGCGAACCATATTGTGTAGGCCTTGCAATTCCGGTATTCATTCCACCTTACATATACAACACATAAGCAATACGTAATAAGATTTTTTTCATCATGTAATGCAGTTGGAAACAAAAATAACTGCACGGTTACAACCTTCACACACTGACAGGTACCACTTGCCAACAAAACCTCCTCACCAACGGCCATAATTTACCACACAGGCAACACCAGTTCAGTTCAATGTAAAGCAGACATTGGAAATCAAGTACAATTGGTAAATGAGTGGTAAAGTAATGTGTTTCCTTTCGTGAACAAGAGGGCGTGACATGTCCTTGCCAAAAGGCACTACAATGCGTAAGATGGCCATACCACCCATGTATGTGCAGCCATCGTGCACACATAGTCAGCCAACTAACACCGTTCAGTCATAAGACTCTACACTTAGAGGTAGCAGATAGGGCCCGTAAATGTACATTGATATACTGTAGCATTCATTGCATTGTGTGGAAGGTAGTAGCTTCTCTCCATGTAGGTAAAAGTAAGTACTACGTAACCTCAACTATATGTGGGTGGCTTTGTACATTTTGCACATTTTAAATGTGTGATACAGAGCAACCGCTTTCATGGCGCAATAGCTTATTGCACTGCCTAAACTAAGGGTCTCTTCAGGGACCAACCATAGCAAACACAAGTAGTGGCATATTGCTCCTTAACGTGGAACAAGTACTGTTACCTACACCATATAGAAGAGTGCGCTTAACAGCTAATTTCTACTGCTCCAGCAAGTGTAAAAAGTCCTTCACAACCATTCTGTAAAGGTGACCACCCTCGGAGAGATGCACAGTTGTAACTGTGTAAGAATCACCAACGTATCATTGTAACAAGTTACCCGAAGGAGTGAAGGTAAAGAAAATGACTCCATAAACATACTTGTGGCATCCATACACCAGTATAACATTGTTAGCATGCATGGCTGCATTAGGTTGCAGTGGGTGTGGCCAGGACCTACCCTCTTGCGGGCATGGCCTACAGCCTACGTCCTTCGGCCAGGCCAACGTAATACAGCTATGCATGCCAGCATGTGACCAGGTACCAAAACTCAGAAACATAACACAGACACCAGCAGTCCTACCCAACCCGCACAACATAATGCAGCCATACATGCAAACATGTAACCAGGTACCTGAACCCAAAAACATAACATAGCCTCTGGCACCCCTATTGACTTCCATTCACATAGCATTTTACTACTTCCAACCAAAACACAAAATCTTCACAACATTGCCCCTGTCCCCAACACTCAATTGACTACAAAGAACCACTACAGCATAATACATTTCAGTACTGAGTATTCTGCACAATGGCGAAAACCCAACCACATACACCATCCACTGGAACCCTTTAAATTTTTATTCACACAGTACTTCAACACTATGCCCAGTGGACACACTGTAGGACTGTTCACTCCACCATCTCCAGCCATGTACCCAAAACTGGAGATTGTGCTAACAATCACCACACCCATGCAACCAACAATGTGTACAATGCTGAAAAATCACACACCCAAGGCCACAATGTGAAACGTACTTGCAATGAATGGACACACTTTTCGGTGCAAGGCCTGCAGCCATGCATCCAAGGCCTGTCGCCATGCATCCAAAGCACTAGGAGCTTACCACACATAACAAAGCATACTACAACCTATGTAAAAATGCTCATGTCATGTGCTATGCACTCGCCATCTGCAACGAAACCTGCCAGTAGTAACAACAGAAAGAGGTCAACTCAGCACCTATGAAGCTTCAACGAAGGCTACCCACATTCACTACACAATTCGCCTAAGGACATACCCACGAATTGACGCAGTACGCACTGATACCGCTGCCACATCACAGTCTTCTTCCACCTAATGAAATATATCAGATGATTCACTTCTCACTCCCCCAACCTTTCCATCCCCTCTTCCCACCACCCGATGCTGCAAAGCATATATTGCAGCCCCTTTCTGCACTGTACTGTCCTCGGATACAACATGGCGGTGTTACCAAAAATTATGACACACACCACGCTTCCCTCCAGCCAACCATCGGGCGCGTCCAATGTCCGCTGACATCACTCCACACTCCAGCCCAATCAGACTTGTGACCACGGAGTGAACAGGGAAATGAGTCAGTGGAGCAGAGCCAGATATCGCTAATTCTTTGAGAGGTACATTTCACCTACTTTAAAAAAAAGTACAGGACTGATAATGACAAAATTTACAGAAGCACGCTTTCGGGGCCAAGCCGCTGCTGCTGGCGCAAATTTCATGAAAATAAGTCCAAAGGTCTGACCTGTACCAAACAAAGTTTTTTCACTGAATTTGCTAGGTTTTATTGGCACAATTTAACCATAACATCCCATAAACAAAGTTTTTTCACTGAATTGATTGGTTTTTGTTAGCACAACTTAACCATAATGTCCCTTTAACAAAGTTTTCTCACCGAATTTCATAGGTTTTTACCAGGATACCCTTAACTTGTATAGATGTACCATACAACATAATGAACCCCATAAACCCACACTGATAAACCCAGAGGCCGTGGACCATGCGACTGTCTGCAGACGTCAGGCAGCATCCACACTGCCCAATAGCACAGGGGTTGTTTCACAATATGGTATGATACAGCAAAGAAACACAACATCTTTAAAGACCAACACATAAGTGAATTATAATGAAAAATTAAATAGGTGTACAAACATAATGGAATGCACCAAACATGAAAATAATCTGTGCTTCCAACAGTATTACCTCAATGCTGCAATACTTACAACCTGAGAAAAAACTGTCAGCGGGACAAGTGCAAAGTACTGAGAGCACAACTGTACTACACATTGGTAATTAAACTATATTTGGTTCTATAACTGTGCAGTTTGTTTTGTGTACAATACTAGTTAAAAAAAATATTTTTTTACACAGAAATGGCAAGCACATGGAATGGCTGGAAGAACATTTTCCTCGAGGTGAACTGAGTGAAGATAGTAACTCCAATGGTATCCAGTGCAGTTTAATATGTAAGACAATTAATACACATTGCTTCACATATACCTGAAACATATTTTTTCTTTAACAGTACATAGAGGAAATGAAGGGAATGATCCAGAAACAGTAACTCCTCCACAAGTACATGGGCACATAGAAAATTAAACAAACAGTGTTAAAAAAAAAAAACTAGAGAGACTGGACGCAAAATTTGTGCAATTTCTGAACACTTTTGCCGACTTAAAAGAATTTGTTTAGAGACATATAACAGAGAATATTAAATACTGTACCCCTTCCCCCGTCCCAGCCAACCATCCCGACAAATTCCCTGTACACAAAGACGTTATGATGAGACCTCAATCACTTCCTCCCCTTAAGCCCCAACTGTGGAAAACCCTAATTCCCCTGTATATGTTTCCATTTCTGCTACTCCTTCCCTTTCGTAATTGGGTGTATTTATGTGTGTAAATAAGGTTCTATATCTACATTGATGCTGTGTGTGTGTATGTGTTTTTAAAAGCCCCATTTTGAGTCTGCAGAGCGTGCGACTGCCCGGGATGTCTGCAATTAATGAAAATGGAGTTGTCCTACGAACACCACGCCTGTCTGGATACTCTGCTTTCAAAATGAAGGTGTCGGTATGACTGCAAAGCTGTGACATACCTTTAATTAGTTGGCAAACCCTACCCCTGTGCTGCGGACACCAGGGCGCATGCGCATCACATTCCCTGTGTCCTGCGAACAACGGGCCTGTGCAGAATGTCAGCAAAGCAGTGACACACTTTAGTTACTTCGGGGACCTCGCCCTTGTCCGGCAGACACCTGGGCGCATGCGCATCTCATCCCCTGCGTCCTATGAACACTGCATCTGTTTGGAACTGTCCACCGCATGTGTGTCACACTTTTAATTAGTTTGTGGACCCCAAACCTTTCCGTAGGGCACCTAGACTCATGCGCACAATGGAGCCCGTGCAATAGGTGTCCTACTCAAATGTTTGCAACGTCATTGTGTAACCGCACCCATGCTGAGTGTAGGCCCTTATTCACGAACAGGGTCCGGGCCCCTGAACACCCAAACAGTGCTTTTTGGCCCAATTGAAGGTGATTTACAGTGACATTTCAATTTTGCAGAGGTCCGCGGCTATGCCCCTGGCAATCTGGAGACTTTCTGGAACTTTGTGAGCCCACCTTGAGGTTCGAAGTGTCCACGAAGCACGCAAATGTCCATAAAGCATTCCCCAGCATCCTATAAAAGGCCACACCCTGTGCTGTTCCTCATTCTTTTGGATTTCCATGACAGAGCACTTGGTGTCATTGGCATTGTTACTGCTGGGTTGCTGGTGCATTGCTACTGCTGGATTGCTACTCAGAGCACTTGCCTGTAATTAGCATTGCTGTTGCTAAATTTCTACAGCTGCAGGTTGCTGTTTAGCATATTGCTTTGTTCCTGCTGTTTTGCAGATTGCTCTGTTTCTGGTTCCAGGCAACCTTTACCTGGATAATGGCATCCATGTCTACATCTGCTGCTGCCTCTGCCTCAGCATCAACACCAACACAACGTCCCCAACAGCCTGGAGAGGAGGAACAAGAGGACGAAGGGAATGAGGTAGTGGAAGTCCCCACTACCAGCTGCCAACGTGAGTTTTGGGTGTGGAAGCTCTTTACCACTGTTGGAGATAAGCCGAAAGCTAGTGCGGCCAAGGTTCACTGTAAAAAGTGCCACATGGTACTCAGTCATGGCAAACCAGGGCTGTGCAGTTATGGGACTACCTCCATGCGGCAACACCTGAGATACAGCCACAAAGCAGCAGTTCGGAGGGTCGTCCCCTTCGAACAGAGTAGTAGGTTGAGTTCCACTACAGAATCCTTGAAATCTGCTCCTGTCACCACAAGGGACACTACTGTGGGGCAGCAGATCCCTCCAGCAGCCTTGAAGGCCATATGCAATGTAGTAGATCCTTACCTTTCAAATGTCACTGTTTTGTGTGTGTACTTCGACACAGTACTCTGCAGGGGCGAGCAATCCAGGAATGGTTTTGAGGCTACGGTCTGGTACCATGAAGGAAAGTGCCCATACCTCCATTAGGTGACCCAACAGTTTGCAAAGTCCGCTGACAGCGTGGTAGTCTGTGGACATCCTGTGTGTGCAGGGTGTGGCAGCATGTAAACCAATGCATTTTTTCCAGGAGAAAGTGATGGCTCTGACAAGAGCCTTTTTTCTTTCCTTTTTGTTCTTAGACATTTTGAGTGCAAACACCTACTGCACACATGCTTGCTATGCTTGCAAGAAGGGCTGAAAAGCATTTTGGATATTGCACAAAAAAAGGTGATTGCCACCATCAGTAAGAAGGATGCCATCCTTGCGGAAAATGTTGGTGCTACGAAATGTAATGTTTTCATTGTGGAAGGAAGACATACCAACATCTCACAGAAAGGCGCAAACATCCTTGTTGATATTGCACCTGGCTTTCTCCATTTACGGACCAAATGATGAAGAGCGCAGCCACATCTGTCTCTGGGCAATGCGCAAAACATTGCTCGAGAGTTTGGAAACATGTCCATGACTTTTCCAAGTGCCTCCTTCATGGCAAACTGCAGAGAAATGCCAGTAACATGGCCTAAACTGTTCCCTCCACAATGAACAATAATATTGGCTGAATGATGCTGCATCACTACCAAAGTGGCACAAAGGGGAAGCAAATCCAGCCACTTCATGTCATTCACTCCATACCAGAGCACATCCACATGAGGGAATCCAAGATGTGCACCCACTCCACACTGCTTTGCATACATCTGCAACCAATGTATCCACGAGTCCCTCAAAATCCACACACTCTGCCTCCTGAAAGACACATCCATAGCCATAGCAATCTGCATGCCTCTCAGCAAACAGACCTTCTGCCACAGTCTCTCCTTGCACACCAAACCCAGGAAACCTTATTGGCCAATCCCTGGCCTCCACAGTCCCATTTCCATGCCTGCCATCCTCAAACATCCCGATGTGGCACATGTGATCCGCGAACAACATCCGCCAATTGAAGGGGGTGGGGAGAGAAATTTAACCCAGGGTACGATATTGTGGTGACTCTCAAAAAAATAGTCTTTTTTAATAATTCTTTTTAGGTGCTACTGAACAAACACCTTTTGTTTTCTATTTGTTTTTGTTTTTTTCTCTTCTTTTCCTCCTTACAGCCTTACATCAGCCTCTGCAAAGCATCCCTTAGATCTCTTGGTAGAATTTCAGAAAAAAAACACCCTTGCAGTAGGGAAAAGCAACATTAGTTCTTCCACCAACAACTTCAATAAAGGAACCAAACTTGGAGCACTGATGTAGCCCAAATGCCCTCCCCCACAGTGCACCAGCAAAACATCAGGACTACCAAAAGAAGCCATGTTTCTGCAAAGAGCAAGCAGTGCCTGCAAATTGCGGCCAGGCACACTGTACCATAAAGCCTCGCTGCCTGGAAAACCAAGATCTGCCGAAAACCATCTTGCCTTTGCATACCTGTCCAAATCACATACAAATGAATTTCCCACTATCCATACAATAACTCCAGCCATCTTCACTACATAACCAACACAACAATGAAACATAGTTTTACATTCCCTTCCTGTTAAGCACACCCTGAACACCTGATTGGCCAATCCCCACAGTCCCATTTCCATGCCAGGCATGCCGAGAAGCCCTGTATGTGGCACGTGTGCTCTGCAAACTACCGTGGTGTCGCGGAACTCGTAACACAGTGGCAGCCTTTCTTCCCTTTCCAGTGCACACTTTGCAGCACTCTCTCATTGGCTACTGGTAAGCAGTCCCACAACCATCCACCAGTCACATCCAAGTTCTCTACATCTAACTCTATGAACTCAGTACAACACTGCAGATGTACTGTTCAACACTCAGAATACAGGTCTCGTATGATTCCCAAGCACTTGCATCCAAAAGTACTGTAAAACTCTCCCAGACTTCTACTTCCAGATTCATCCACATCTCCATCTATCAACTACAGGTATGCATATGTTTTGTAATGCACAAAGAAAATAAAAACTGCATGCATGCATACATGCCAACATTCTCGACTACCTAGGAGGGAGATTCGACTCCAGAAAGCGGGAGAAAGGAAATTCCCCATAAGAATGCATTGGGATTTTACTTATTTCAGGTGGGAGTAAAAAATAGCAATCTTTTTTATCAAAAAATCGGGAGTCTCCTGCCTAAATCGGGAGAGTTGGCATGTATGTGTATATTACAAAATCATTGCAAGTACATAAATTGCATGCATTTGAACAGGGTGCCTGCAACTTGCCCTGCATAACCTCCTCAATAATCATACTATCTTTGGTTCCATCTCCTCAAATCAACTGACAGTTTCTTACAATTCTGTTTGCTTTCACAGTTTTCTTGTACTACCCACTAGCGTAACAGCTACAGAGCACATATTTCAATTGCAGCACCACTACCTGTGATTTTGTTTATGATAAACCACATTGGGAACATTTGCACAGCACATTCAAATACCAGATCCTATGTAAAATGCCCAGAATGCACGCAAAAAAAGGCAAACCGCATGTATGTTAGGAAACCATGACAAGTATATGACACTCATTACAAGTTTGCCGGTCCTAAAACAAGAGTGCCGGTAAGCTTGCCAGAACCGTTTTTTTCCGGACTGGCAAACTACGAGTTCTGCGGGCGGGTGCTGTCCCGCCCACCAGGTTAGACCTGGAGGGTGGGACGGCACCCGCCCGCAGAGTTTCACGGAAGCACCGGCACCGTTAGAAATAGTGCCAGTGCTTCCATGGTCCCCATTCCCATGGAGTCCTCCACGGGAATGCCAATTAACAGAATTGCCAGCACCGGATTTACCGGACCACCAGGACTGTAATTCCCCGGTAAATCTGGCAAGTCTGGCACCGGTAAATCCCTACGGGTCTGGTGGCAGCCTGCCGGTTTTACCTGTATGGCTACCGCTGGACTCGTAATGAGCCCCTGTGCCTTGCACAACTGACAGAATACACCATTGGGAGAAAAGCAAAGAAATGCATGTCTACATTGTAAACAATGCTATCTGTAAATTTGGATAAATAAATGAAACAACAGAAAACAATTTCTGCACTCATGTAGCGAGCCTCGATGTGTTACAAAGTTAACAAAATTCCACACACGGTAACATTCTCCTTTCCAATCTCTACATCTTTCTGCCTTTTCTCTAACTTCCACTAATCCATTTCCAAAACAAATAGTGCAAAAACATCTCACACACTTCATAAATGCAGCCCCATGTGCCACAGTTATCACTGCAGCACTAGCCCCCATACCAACAATGCTAATACTCCCAAGTGCCCACTCATATAGAGTACTGTACAATTGCACACACACACACTAACCTTTCCTGCCAACAAATCCTCTTAGAATCTAAAACAATATGTTCTCCTACTGCTATTTCTGTACCATTAACACACATACTCACTAACTGCCCACTTTTACAATTGCAGTACAGACCCGCCTCCTAAAAGCCAGTGACTTTTCTGCTGGAACATACAACCCCAAAGAAACCAACTTTTCACATCCAACAAAGTAAGTGCAGTACTGTTGTAGTGTTCTGCCTGTTACTCAAACAGTGCAGTGTTGTTGTATTGTAGCCTAGACAATGTTATCCAACGTCAGAGAACCCGCTTCACCCTTACTCATTGCACCTTGCCAGGTCCACTGTTTCTATTGTCATCAGAACACGTGTATGTTAATACCCACTACTTTTATAAAAACATTGTAATGTCCTAATTTCTTCAACCACATTACACTGTCATACACACTGAAGCAAACCTTTCTCACAGGAACACACACACATACCAGTACAACCTTCCCAATGAAAAGTAGCATCCCTTTGCACACTCAAACTCCTTTACGTATACCTACCCTCATATTCAAACACGCATGCACAGTACACACAAATACATTGCTCAACTTCCAAACCCACACTTTCCTTTTTTCTCCAACAGACACAAGACAAGGCCTACCAAAAAGCAACTCCGTAGAAAACAATGCAGAAATAGAGCAAACAAAACTCAAACTATGCAAAATGGCCATCCACCTCTAGCAGACTTTGTACAAAAAGTTCTAACAAAACAGCTAACACAGTCACTGAGCAAAACGTAACCAGGTAGCAGGAAAAAAAAGTTTGACTTCTCTTACAAAATGTAAAACTAAATCTAAATGTATTAAGAGGAATGCACCTAACAGTGGTGCTAACACTACATCTGCCAACATTAACATAGCCACAAGTAAGCATTCTAAAAAATAATTTTACAAAAGAAATTCCAACATAGAATCCTTCAGAACCTTATTAAAACATGGGAATAAATCACGCTCACTCTGTCAAACTTACCACCGAAAACTGATCCTGGAAGCAATACTCCTCAAAAGAAAATGATTTATATTAATTTTAAACAGAATGAAACCACTAATAAAATGAATTAGTAAACTACAAAAAGTACTTCGCAACATACGCAATATCAACATAGATACCTTTGCAAACCTCTGTGCAGGTGAATGGATTCACACAACCAAACCAGAGCCATATTTCAATGAAGAGGCATACAAACAAGAGCAAACAAACCTAATTGCCATACTTAGCAGTGGTTGAGGGTATGAAAAGGTAGACAGTACTATTATGCCACAAGAAATGCTGATTGACATAATATTTCCAACACACTTACAATCAACTCTCCATTCCACCAAACCAATATGTTCCGTCTAGAATTACTGCGCACCTCAATGTGTAATGTACAAAGACAATCCTTCAAATTTTTGTGGCAGTTCCTAAATCAATATGTGAAAGCAAGAGACAAATTAAAAATGAAAATATTACAAACCATGGACTCCTGTCCAGTGTGCACATACACAGGACTACAAGGACATTCATTAGCCTGCATTTACGGGCCTGCTTGCAAAAGCACCTTCCACCACATGAAAATGGTAGCAACACACCATTCTACTGTACGAAATCACGTTTAGAGACTCTACTATGCAAAATGTCCTGCTTTAGCAGTGGAGCATTTAAATCACATTCTCCTAAATAGTACAGCCAAAGAACTGCTGGAAGAAATAGACCACATCCAAAGCAAATATTTTGGAAGTGAACAGTACTTACAAAATCCACTAACTTTAGAAGAGAGTAGTGACAACCTTGCAGATGCCAACGTTCTGTTACACACATACAAAAAAGTAATAGCCAAGTTTAAAAGCACATCTGCTGAAGTATCAAACCAAGTATGTGTGTGTTGTCGCAGAACTTTTTATACAAAGAGCACAACATCTATAGATATAAGTACAAATTAGAACACAATGAGGAATCCCAATGCTTCCAATTAACTCTCTATCTTCTAGCAGAAAACAAATACGACATTACTAAACCCGCAATAATTTGCACATACTAAACTGGAAAACTTGACAATAACCAAATGCCGTCACGGGCTATCATAATAACTTGGAACTATTCCCACTTCCAAAACCACTCTAACAGCTTAATTTGTATGAGACCATTATAATCCAAATAGTGCACCCATTTCAAGCGATAATACGCCTGTTACCGAAAACAGCCAAGTTACCTTCTTCTGAATTACTGAAAGGCATTTGTGGCAAAGTAGTTTTTTTGCCATTAGATCTTAAAGAAAATGTAGACACTCTGGAAGTGCAACGGCCAATAAATCTTTGATTATCCTAGTGAATGGTGCACCTACAAAAGACAAAAAGATTTGGCAGCAACTAGTAGACTTAAGCAAAGTTAGAGATGCCCTGCATTATCTTAAAGAGAACAATGAATACTACAAAGACATAAACATTGAAGAAAACCTAAGAGAAACCACAGAAATAATTCAGGATTCCTCATCAACTGGCCAATTTGAACTTCTAGATCCTATTACAGCCTCCAATATTTTAGGCCAATATAAAATTCACTCACTGCAGTCCAAGGACACCATAGATGATGCACTAGAAACATATAAAATGCGGCAAGCCAAAGGATCTCCAGTCAGCATATGGGAAAAAAGTGTAGAAGCACAAGCCTTTCCTCTACTCTTTCCTACTGGAAAAGGTGAAAGGTATGATGAAAGATGCACACAAATAACAGCATCAGAATACCGCTCTTTACAAACCCAGATTCAGACAAAATGTTGAATACATATTCAACCTCCTCTCTGAAAGTGAACTAGCAACTCTATGTTACAGAGCTGTGCAGACATTGAAAACAGTTTCCACTTTTTTAAACATGTCTGCTACGTCACCACTTCAAAAGGTGCAAGAGAAAGATGATGGTTAACAGTCAAGTATTACAAATCTCTTGGCAAACGTGTGTGGTACTAAAGAATACTGGTTCTGATGTCACGCAAATGTACAGTGTATGCTATGCAACCTTGGCCCACCCACATGGTTTGTCACTTTAAGGTATGCAGAGTATGCATGGGAAGGCTTGCATGACTTCCTTTGCATAGCTAATGAAAACAAAGCTGGGATAGACATGAAAACACCAGGAGAATTCTGCTCTCTTGACACTGTAAATGTGTCAAGGTAGTCCCATCACTGCTTTATTGCCATGCTACACTTCATCTGTAATAAAACAAATCCTCCCCTCTGAGAAGTACAAGACATCTTTTGAGGAAGCACTATCAATCCAGAGAGCAGCATACTTTTGTGGATTAAAAATGATCCTAAATGTTGGCAAGACTGTGATGCTACTGTTTTGCAGTTCGTTCACAAATATGCCACTTGCGAAATCCCTTCAAAAAGTGACCTACATGCACACATTTTGCGGTTTTAAAGACACACGTGTGGCAAGTACTGTCAGCGCAAATATAAATCAAAGCAAATACTACACCAAATGCTACTTTGTTTTCCCCAGACCAGTTCCAGCAAAAGGACAAATAAATAGCTGCTATATGCATTCTGTTAGACACAGTGTGAAAGGCAAATCTTCTAAGAGCACATACTGCATAAAAAGAACCAACTCATCAAAGTACATCAATGATTACAATGCAATCATTGCCCTCCTGAGGAATGGAAACATAGATGTGCAGTACATTACAGACAATTCCACTGCAGTTGCACAATATCACACAGCCTACTTAACCAAAGCTGTGAAAACAAAGCTGAACGTCCTATGGGGTGACATATCATCTGACAAAACACTGTCACAAAAATTATACAGCTTTGGCATAAAAATTCTCTCTCCTAGAGAATGTGGCTGCTACGAAGCTGTAGACCATTGAACCGGCAAGACTTGTATGGGAAATCTGAAAACATAGTTTGGCTAAGCCTTGGTCCTGCTGCATCCATAAAAAGAGGTCTCAAATTGTATGAAGACATAAAAACAATTGCCAAAAATGATCCCAACAGCCAGGACATTTTCTCATACAAAAAATATTAAACCAGATGAGACAAAAAGGTAAATACATAGTGAAATGTTGTGAGGCCAGCCTGGTTAAACTCAACAAATACAGCCTCATTAATCATATGAAGCTAACATTAAAAACTCCTCAACAAAGTGATCTTTATTACATGTCCCTACTGCAACTTTTTGAACCATGGAGAAAAGAAGAAGATGTATTAGACACCCATGCCTCCTATGAAGATGCTTTCAATGCAAGTGAACGCATCATAACAGATGTAAACTTTACACAGTACAAAAAAAGTTAGACAGTGAATGCCAACAAGAAGAAGAATTTCAAGCCCAAATAAATGTAGAGAGTCCTGTGAGCAGTCAATCTTCACTTACAGGAAGCCAAGAACAACTTTGAGAGCCACTCATAGTAAATGAGGCAGAATTAGCCATGACTGAAGTATACAACACCATGTTTCAGTATGAGTAATCTGAAGAAAACTTTGCTCTACTGCAATCACAACTCAATAATGAGCAGTGTAACATTTTCCTAGAAGCAATTAAACAAATTGAACATGGTGTGCAGCATGAAATTAAAACTTGTACCAGTCTAAACTATAAACCTGTACCCTGTAAGTGGTCAAGCTGGTTCAGGCAAAATATTCTTAATAAAAATCATCAACAACTTCCTCCAACAATTTACAAACAACAAGCTTTCAGCTGTTGTAACTGCCCCCACAGGTTTGCTGCCTACAACATAGGTGGTGTTACTTTACACCGATTGCTACTGGTTCCGGTAGAGCACCAAAACAAATTAGACTACTACAAACTTTCAGCAGAAGCTGGAAAACACATTATTATTTTCAGATATCTTCTTCAATTAACACCAGTGAAAGGTGAACCTATTTTTAAAACCTTAGGACACAAACTGTGCCGTAACACAGTTGGCAGCATAGGAAATGTAAATCTCTGGCAACATTTCCAATACAGAGAACTAACTGAAAACATTCATCAGGCTGCAGACCTCACATATGCCAACATTCTGAAAAATATTTGTATTGGTGTCCTTTCTAAGGAAGCATAGTCTATCTTAAGTAGCAGACACATCCATGAGTTCCACGGTCCTAACACATCTGCTACTGATGTCATGGAACAATTACCAAACATAAATGTAAAATGTATGTCCTTAATGCCAACCCTATCAAGCTGTGCACAATTCAATGAATTACTCCACAGACAAAATAGACGTGCATGGTATGACAGTACCTATATGTCAATGAGCCACAGCACGATTAAATACCTTAGAAAACTCTATCTCCATCATAGCTGGTTTAGAGAAAATGTTAACATTGTGTTTAAACTGTCGAGTAATGCTAACGCATAACCTTCACCTGGAGCAAGGTTTAGTTAATGGAGCACTTTGTACAGTTGTTGGCTTTCAGACATAAACATGTGACAACAACATTCAGTTTGTCAACATCCACTTTGACAAAATGTCAGAAGTTAAAAGGATAGGACGCTCAACAGCCCGATTCCTTCTTTTCAAAGACGTGTATGTATGCAGAGAACAGTTTTCTCTGTCTCTAGCATACGCTGTCACTATTCATAAATCACAAGGTCTAACCCTACATCAAGCATCGAGTGACATTGGCAGTACAGTCTTTAAAGAGGGAATGAGTTAAGTAGCACTGTCACGCCTATGTACACTTGAAGGACTATTTCTAGTTAATGTCAATGCAAGCGAAGTCAAACCTGACATTCCTTGCATCGTAGAATACAACAGACTACGTGCCCTCTACACACCCAAGCTCAATATGTACCCTGTTTCTCAAAAAGGCAAACTTTGTAAAAGAAAACTATTCCAAACAAAAGTTATACATGATATCCCAAAAGTACCACCAAAAAAATTGAAAGCACCTGCTACTCCATCAATTACCACAACCACAGAAGTATGTACTAAAAAGGCAAATGCATACACAACTGCAGAAGAAAGTGAAGTACCTCTTCAAAAGAAGCACGTGGACTTCCATCAAATGACTCAGACACAGAACTAGCTGGTCCATTCAAATTTTCCAACACAACTTGTGTACATTTCTATGCAAATGTAGCAATCAATCTTCTATTCCAATTGCCACCAATTGTTGAAAACATGTACTTAAACAGTGCAGACCAGTTGTGTTTGCAAATGCTACTCCTTGATAGGAATGCAACAAACAATCCTGACAACATTTACAGTGTCTCAGGAATAAGGCAGGATTTGGACTACTGTACGGGAATGGTGAGATTCACTATAAACACACAGGAAGATCCACAATAATTCCTAATGTACTTACTCCAAGCACTGGAAAGGAAAAACATACCTGTAAATGAAATCTTTCAGATTTCATACATGTGGAAACATACATGCACTCTCTGCAGCCATGTGGGGGCAGGAGCAAGTTCCTAATGAGCACTTTGTGTATATATGTATACCTAACTGTGACTCCATTCAATTTCAACAACTGGTACACAATTCAAACCATGGCATATTATGTACTACTTGCAATTCAGACAATCATCCACCTTACACATACAATCACATAGCCAATATGTTATAGTAATGCTTTTACGATACAAGGCAGATGGTACCAAAAACAACTGCAAGCTTACTAGCTTCACACAGAGGCAAGTATAACTTGGCAAGTAAACCTTCACAATAGTAGGCATAATCTGCCACATGGGCGCCACAACCAGTGCAGGTCACTATACTGCATAAATTAAAACGAAATGTGGATGGTTTGAATGCAAAGGTACTTCCATTACTCTGAAGCAGAGATTACTGGTAAATCTTTCAAATGCCTACTTAATATTCTTGAAACCAAAATGTTCTCACAAATCTACAAAACTAGCATAGTCTACTGCCCAATACCCACTAACAGATATGTAATTGAACCGAAAAATAACCTTCTGCCCTATGAAACTGGAACAATTTAGCATACACCAACTGGTCCATGAGGATATTAATTGCACTGCTATACAGTTTTTTCCCCAATGACCCAATGATTATCGTCACAGAAACTACAACTTTGGATAGGACAACACTAATATTTGTTCCCATGTAGTACTTAAAATCAAAAGTACTGAGTATGAGGGTCTACAAACTGTCCTCAATGACCTGTGAAAATGACCAACTGTTAGAGTACTACAAACGCACTTCACAATAGTGAAAAAGTGAAAAATGGAAATTCGCCAACAAGAATGAACACATACCCTTCAAAAGTGAGAAACAGTAAACAGTTAGAATACGCAACCATAATAGTACAATATTACTTCCCATTACAAAACACAATTTCAAATTCACCAGCAAAAATAAAAGTTCTTCAGAGGAAACCCTTCAACACTTATTAGGTAGAAACAACCAGAATACACCAACTGCAATCTTACTGTACCCACAGTACTACAATACAACTTGCAGCAGGCAAACTGCCAAAATCAACCTTCAGCAACCACAGTGCTACAAACCTACCCTCGACAACTTTCAAATTACCAACAGTGAGAATACACCAACAGATATCTAACTGTCCCCACAATCCTGCAATATTAGGTTCCAATACTACACTATAACAGAAACATCAATCAAACAGATAAACAGAGACTTACAGCTAAAACGAGGAAATAGTTTGAATATGACAAATGGTATCTAACTGCAACCATAGTACCACCACTTCATACACCATTTCAATTCCTCCTACTGCAACAGTGTTTATAACAGCTACACCACATAGATATGTACCTTAAACATTCCTCTAATTAGTGCACACATCAATGAAACAGAGTGTGCCACATAACAACAAATTAATGTAAAGGTTTTTTTCTTGATTTATTTTCCCACAGACCCAATGATTATGCAAACAAACACAAGAACTGAGCACATTGCACAGTACACTTGTTTAAAGCATAGTACTTGTAAAGTACTAATTATGAGGGTCCACAAAGTACAGAAATATATCTCAAATGGAATGCTATATCACATTATGAAGTACCTGCCGGAGCATGTTATGCTTTCTTTTATCACAATGAAAGAAAGATTTCTCCTGCACTTCCACATGCCACAATATACTAATCTACAAGTAGCACGTCAACATTATTCTACACTGCATTCAAACAAGGTGTACAGTGCCTCAACAATCTATAAAGTGAGTATACGATTATTGGTGTCATGTTTCTTTTTAATTAATAAATTGCATTTCTATACACATATTTCTGCAATCTATACGGCAGTGTCACATTCTTGAGTGCATGGCCATATTATGCTGCTGTGGTTGTGGCCAGGCCCTAGACTCTTGGGTGTATGGCCTACAGCCTCCGGCCATGCACTCGAGAGTCTAGGGCCTGGCCACAACCACCGCAGCATAATACGGCAATGCACCCAAAAATCTACCAACTGACCACAAGGCACACACATAAGGCAGCCACCGGAGGCCCTATCCACTTCAGTTCACACACTATTACATTACTTGCACCCACTGGATAGACTCTCATACACCCAAGAATCTCAGGACAGTCCAATAAGCCAACTGACACACACCCTGTACACTTCTCTGGACATAAAATTTCACTACTTGCAACCAGTTGGCAGACTCTTGGGTGCAATAAGCCACCCGCATGAGGCCCTGTGCACTTCTCTACACATACTATTACAGTACTTCAACCAGTGGGCAGAATCCTGGGTGAAAGCACAATCCAGTTGGCAGACACTTGGGTGAATGGCCTCCGGTTATGCACCCAAGAGACTAGTAGCTGTCCGCAATCACCACCACATAATACAGACAGGCACCCAGCAATCTGCACACTGGCTACAACCCACATACATAAAACAACCACCAGAGGCACTGTCCACTTCTGTACACATGCTATTGCAGGACTTGCAACCATTCACATTCCACTCCCCTACCCCAAACCGCCTGCTACCCTGTATACTTCTCTACACATACCATTACACTACCACAACCAGTGGCCAGACTCTGGGGTGCATGCACCCAAGAGTCTAGTAGCTGGCCACAATCACAACACCATAATGCAGCTGTGCACCCAACAATCTGTACAATGGCCACAACCCACACACATAAGGCAGCCGCCTGAGGCCCTGTCCACTTCTGTACACATAGTATTACACTACTTGACACCAGTGAACAGACTCTTGAGTGAATGGCCTTAGGCCATGCACCCAAGAGTCCATGAGCTTGCCACAACACCACAGCACAATACAGCCTATACAAACATCCTCATATCATCTACATTGCACGCCCCTACACTATTGAAGCCTGCCTGCAGTCACCACATAAGCTGCTCGCTTGAAGACCTACCCACGAACTGCTGAGGTGTCCAAGGCCACCATGCCCACAACACAGTCTTCTTCCACCTAAACAAATACATCACATGAACCATCTTTCACTCCTGCACGCTTTCCAGCCCCTCTTCCCAACACCAGATACCCAAAACATGTTTTTCAGTCCTGTTCGCCGCTGTGCTTTCCGCCAATATCTGTGCATACAACAAGCGTTTCGGAAAAATGTGATGCACATCACGCTTCTGACCACCAATCAGCGGTCACGTCATATATCCGCGGACATCACGCAGCCCTCTGGGCCAATCAGAGTCTTGTCCACATAGCGAACTTGGGAAATGCAAATTATTTGGCACCTACATTTTGCCTGTTTTAAAAAAAACTACTGGACGGATTTTTACCAAATTTACAAAAGCCCGCTTTCGAGACCATGCTGCCGCTCCTGCTGACAATTTGATGAAAATCCATCCAGCGGTCTGGCCTGTAGGCATGCGCACATTTATTTTTCCATTCAGTCTATGTAAAAGAAAAAGAAAAATTGGGACCCCCCCCTTATAACTTTGCCCCCCTTCACAAAAATTCACCAAATTTACCAATTCAGAGTGGGGCATATACTTTTTTGCAAAGATTGATAAGGATTCGTCCAGGGGGAGCGAAGTTATAGGCTGCCCAAAACTGCTCTTCCTATGAGTTGAGCAACTCATGGCCACTACCGCAGGCCGTGTAATATTCAAGGAAAAATCTTTTGTTGCAGTGACGTTAAGGTGACAACTTAATGCAACAAAACCCTGGAAATTCAGCCAAAGCCACCTTAATTTTGTTCCCCCTGTTGTGCAGACTATGACCACAAGGATGACATCACAGATCACATCACTGATGACATCACTAATTACATATTGTGCGAGAACAATGATGACATTACAAATCACATCACTGATGCCATCACTGTTGACAACAATAATTGCATTGTATATAACTGATTACATCAATTATGGAATTAGACTTAACATAATTTATAAGTTAGCTCATGAAAACTTTGATTACCTTAATAACAATTTAGGTCGTGGACTTGGCCATGACAAAGACTGCAGTCACTGGCCTGCACCAAAGGCCATTGCTTTTGGTCGGTTAGTGTTCATAAATACTAATGTGCATGGTTATAATCCATGCCTAGTAGCCCATTAGTGTTTAAAAATATACAGTGGGCAACATTGAAAGGTGTAGTCAGTGGCCATGGCTAAATGCTGTAGTTAGTGCCAATTAATATGTCAGAATATGCTGTCCACAGAGGCAAAGGCTGTCACCACTGGCTAGTATTGTTTTGAAGACCATGGCTAGTGACTAGTTAGTGTGTATAATATACAGTGGGCATGGTTGAAAGCCATAGGTAGTAACTAGTTAGTGTTGTGTAATACACAGTGGGCACGGCCGAAGGTCATCGCTTATTGCATTTTATTATTTTAAAATATACAGTGGACATGGCCAAAAGATGTACACACTGCTCAAGATCAAAGGCCATGACTAGTGGCCTATTTATATGTTATAATATATAGTGGGCACAGCCAAAGATTGTGGCCAGTGGCCAGTATTGTGCTTATGTCCATGGCTAGTGCCTAATACGGTTGAACGCTGTATCCACTGGTAAATGCCAAAATCTATGGTTAGTAGCCTGTGCACATGGATCAAGGTTGTGACCACTGTCCATAGCTGAAGGCCATGACTAGTTCCAATTCATGTGCCAAAATATATTTGACCATGCATACTGACCATGGCTGAAGGCCATGTTAATGCAGTTACTGTTGTAATGTAATAAGTGATGCCATCAGTGATTTGATCATTTTGGTCATAGTCTGCGCAACAGGAGTTGTGAAGTTAAGGTGGCTTTTGCTGAATTTACAGGGTTTTGTTGCATTGAGTTCTCACCTTAACATCCCTGCAACTGAAGCGGTTTCCTTGAATTTCAAAGATTTTGTTACAATGTATTATACACATCACTCAAAAATAAAAACATTCTCTCCAAGGCTCTATACAATTCAACAGCATCTGGGGTACTTGAAATCCTATTGGCAGCCACCCACCACACAAACAATGAACAATCAATCAAAAAGCAAACACAAACATTCCACCTTCTCTCCTCATTAATCTTCCTCCATTCCAAATTAACACTGAACTCACAAGAAGTGATTCTCTGTATCACTCCTAAAATGGAACAGTACATGGAATGGCTGGAGGAGAATTACCCTACAGAGGAAGAATTTAAAAAAGAAGATCCTGGACCTCTTAGTATACCTGGGCGACCCAGCGACCTCCTGCCCCGTGGTCACGCAACTACTGACTAACTATGGAACCTTCAGTGGACTCAGAGTAAACTGGTCCAAATCTGTGCTGTTTCCGGTAAAAGGGGTAGACTGCATACCAGCATCGGGCTTCCCATATCAAGTAGAAACCACTCAGTTCCGCTACCTGGGCATTCTAATCACCAATGGGCTGGATAGCTATGTAAAACAAAACTTGCATCCACTAGTTAAAAGATACGAGCAAGATGGAGCCCACTGGCAAGCACTGCCACTGACATTGCTAGGCAGGGCGGCGCTATTGAAGATGCTGGCCCTACCCCGGTTCTTATACATTCTTCAAAAAGCCCCTCTCCATGTCCCCACCAAAGAGTTCCGTAGAATAGATGGAACAACACGTAAACTCATTTGGGGTGGGAAACACCCGAGAATGGCGACAGTCAATTATATATTGCACGGAGACCCGTTCACTCCCCATATAAAAGCTGAATTAGCTGCATGACACGGCATGTCCCCGATTGAAAGCCTCTACTGTAAACAGACTCGCCCTCCTGAACGTACAATAGTAGCACATACAGCCCTGGTGTGGAAGGAAGTACACAAACACTTAGGATGGGACAACAAAATTACCCCAGTCCAACCCATCTGGAAATATGCTCACCTCTCGAGCCTCAGCAATCTCGAGAAATGGCCAAACTGGGTAACAGCCGGCATACTGACCATTCAGCAGGTATTCGTGAACGAGCAGTTCATACAGTTCCCCGAACTCGTGGCATCATATGGTCTCCCGGACACTGAACACTTTCACTATTGACAACTACAACATGCACTCACCTTAAATAGGGTCCAAATGGCGGACATGCCGGAATGTACACCTATGGAAAGGAATATAGTCATAGACAGTGTGAATAACAAGGTCACGTCTACTATGTACAACGCTATCTCCTCATTTGCCACAAAAGAGCTGCTGAATCTGAAGATGAAATGGGAATGTATGTGGGCCCAATATTACCTGAAGACTGGATCTCGACTCTAATGTATCCTAGAGAGTCTGCCATCTCCGCAAGAATCAGACTCGTTCAATTGAAGATTCTTCATAGGATATATTATCCCTGAGTGGCTTTGTATAATTGGGGCAAAACAACCGACCCCAAATGCCTACGCTCCAAACAGGAAGAAGGGACCTTCTATCATATCCTCTGGCAATGTACACGTATACAACACTTCTTGCATAAGTGTAGCGAAACACTCACTAAAGTTATGTGCCGCCCGATCCCAACAGACCCTAAACTCCTTCTTTTGGGTATTGAAGATGCATTAGAAATGTCTCGCTTCGAAAAGATCCTTCTCTCGTCAGCAACAGGAATTGCCAAAAGGAACATTGCGCAATTGTGGGGCTCAGAAGTTACCCCGAAATATGACCAATGGATGTCAGATGTGGACGCCATCATCCTAATGGAACGCCGAGTCTACCAAGCTAGAGGCTGTCCGGGCAAAGCAGATAGAATCTGGGGTAAATGGGAACAGACATTATAACTCAGATCCAGAATGGACAATAAGCTTTGTTGCGCAACTCTGCCAAGGCCACGAACGATAACGTCACTTTTTGAGGCTGCTTGAGAAAGACTAATACATAAACGCCCATTTGCTGACTTGTTCGCATCTATTCCTCACAACACTGTGTCTCCACGTCTGCTTATATCCAGATCATATCAGATTGTACTACTCTGCCTTTTGTATGAAAAGTTACATGGTTACGTTTTGTATGTTTTTGTATTACCGCACAAGATGTAATAAAATGTGTTATAAAAAAAAAAAAGAAGATGCTGAAAACAATGTCCCAGAAGAAAATAAACCACAATCAGGATTTTGTAAGTACATTCTATATATTCATGTAAAATGAAACTAACTATTATATTTAAAGGAACACGTATCAGTCACCAAACACATATAATGTATCTACCTATTATTAAACAATAACATATGTATACAATCAGCACACATATTTTGAAAGTGTATTATATCTTCAATTGTTTAAATATATTTCAATTATTTTCAAACAGATGAAGAAGGGTTTTACGTCTCAAGAAAATTCAAAAAGAAAGCACCACAACAAGGACCCAGAAATCTAATTATGGATTCCTTGACAGAATGAAAAGAACTATTGAAGAATGTTCAAAAAGACATGCAATAAATGAAAAAGGACATTGACAATTTAAGACTAATCGTGGACAGTAAAAATCGAGAGAATTGGGCTAAACAAGAAAATATATCATCTGTTTTAACTAAAAGAAAATGAAAACCCACAACCACATCCCTTCCCAAATAAACCTGTTTTCAACAAACTGTGTTTGAATATTTATTTACCCTTTTCAAATATGTACACTTATATGCATTATTAATGATTAATGATTAAAAAGTATTTCAAATGTTGCAATAACTTTTTACAAACACTACACTCAATACATATAAATAAAAAGGTTCCACATATAATTTTTATTTGAAAAAATTATGTATAGCCGCGATTACCAAAAAATCAAATTGCGCCCCATATCTTATAAACGCAGCTATGTGATTGCATGTCTTTCTTTTCATAAATTGAATGCAAAATATGAATATCAAAATACACAGTAAAAAAGGAGTACGTAAAGAATGCACTTTTCATACATTACAGCAACATCCCCGGGTATGTGTCTTCGAAATTGCACCTAGGACACCCCCCATTCATAGCTGCGGTTACACGCATCTCCAAATACCAATCAAACATTGGGCTGAACCACAGCCGCGGTTATACATCTATGTTTAAAAAATTATAATATCATTCTATCTGCAAAAAAAAAACAATCAGTTCAATGACACAAACACTTTAATAAACACAATTTAATACACACATTTTTCTGACCCTCATATTTTATATGCAGTGCATAACATGCACTATAAAAAAGATACAACATTAGTGCATAGTACACTGTTATTCTCTGTGCACACACTAATCATTGGGTCATGTGAAAAAAAAATCCAACCTGGATTGAAAAAGCCCATACAACAATATTAAAAAAATTATAAGAAAATACCACTACAAAAAATAAACAGGGATATATAAACTGGGTGAAAATAAACAAAGAATATATACAAGTTGGATGTAGAACAAAGGATGGGAAGGTTAAGTAAACTTGGAGAAGAAGAGAAAAAAGGGTAGAATAAGTAAACTTGGAGAACAGGAGAAAATAGTGTAAGATAAGTAAACTTGGAGAGCATGTCACCAAACAGATTTTTCTTTTTTTTTTTTACTTTTTCTTTTTTTGCACCAGTGTCTTTTTTGTCTTGTCTTTTTGGGAAAGTTTTATTTTTTCCTTCCTACTAAGACATTGCAACATGTCTGGACATTAGATCTCGAGTAGTGACGACATTATCATTTGGGTGGACAATCCTTCACCACCAAGGAAAATGAAAAAAAAACAGCTGAGAGTTGGCACTTCTTCAAAGTAAAGGAACACTGCTCCAGAAAAGAGGCAGAGTAGGTACTATGCACTTTCTGCAATAAAACTCTACGCCATGGGCCTTCAGATGTTCAATCTCAAAGCCTGGGAACATCTATTATGATTAACCATCTAGTGCGAATCCATTGGAATGAGATCGATGATGACTATTGTAAAGCACATGAACATCACAAAAGAAAAATGCAAGTGACCCATTTCTTGCATAGAAGGCAATCAGCACCAATTACATAACCTCCATCCACCAGTGCATCAACAACTCCAAATGCAAATGAAGCCTCTACATCAGCAGTGGTATCTAGTACACAAACTCTTCTCTTACCGACACCCAATCTAATTATGTGTATAAAATGCTGCGACTGGGTAGTTAAAGAAGATGCCACATTTAGAGAAAGGCAGAATTTAATCACAAAACACCAGATTACCTTCCATCATTAGTTTTTTTCATTAAGTGCCAATTTATTGTTCCCCCCTTTTTTCCTAAACGTCAACAGCGGTATCATAACAAAGTTCGCATTCACCAAGTGCATTGCCTCATAACATTCAGTTGAAAGTCCTGCGTGGACGATGCCTCGAAAGGGTAGCCAAGGGAGATGCCACAGTTAAGGAATGGGAGAGATTCCACTCCATGTAAAAAATCATTATAAATACTACAGAGGTCACTGAGAAAGCTTTCCATACATCTCCTGCTTCCATCTGCAGCGGTATCTCTATCTTGTGAACATAGGTTGACCTTTCATGGGAGTTAACTGTACAACATCTAGTGCAAATCCAATGGGATGATGATAACAATGCAGCTACAAAAGAATACAAAAATAAGCACATTACAAAAATTAACTTGCACAACACCAGCAATTGAACTACCTCACAAAACACTCCAAACACCTACAAATACTGCATACCTCACAATACATTAAAAGTACAAGAAGTAAAATCAAATAACCTTCAGCCTTAATAACAAATACAAAAGCTACATGTCCACATTTTTTAAACTTAAAAAATACAATAAAAAATACTTTCCTCTCAAACACAGCAAATGAAGAAAATAATAAAGAACACCATCTGCTAGCAATGGTCACTGCAACTAACACACACAACACTGCGAATAAACATTCAAATGTGTAAATAAACATTAACACATACTTACACATCAGCCACACTCCTGACATGTGCGCAGTCAGAGTTCAGGAATCAAAAGGACAAAACTGCAGAAAATGGTGGCTTTTATACTTTCCAAAACAAACACCAAGTAAAGAGGACTCATTCCAACCCAGGTGGTAAGTTCCCTACTTCACCACCATGGTGTAAACTCTGTTTACACCATGGCGGATGGCGGATTTACCGCCCCATTCCAAGGTGAGTGGGGCGGTAAATCCCCAATCCCCATTTACCCTTCCCCATTCCCATTTTTGCCCCATAGGGCATAATGGGAGTGGGGAAGGCGGTGCCGTAATTAGCGCCAAGGACGCTTAGCGCCTTGGTACTTAACGCCTGCTAAAATTAGGATGGAAATCAGGCGTTAAGGGTTAACGGCACCGACGGCGCCGTTAAACCCTTAACGCCTGGGTTGGAATGAGGGCCTATATACCAAGAAAGCTACTAAAATGGCTGACATATTTTCAACACAACCTATCACTAAGCCCTACACAAATGCAAAAGTAACAACAACCAATAACAAACAATGAAGCTGACACAAACCTATTTTTAACCCATCTAGCATCTTTCATAGCCAGGCCTATTCGATGCACTACAGATCTTAATTAGTATCCACAGCTACACATTTTTCTTCAATTCCCAAATCAAACTAAATTGGCCTTCAAACCTTTAAATCAAATAAATGAATAGCCAAGTACATAAAATAATACATACACATAGAATTATGTACTGTATCATCCACATGAACATATGATTACTGCACAGAAAATGTATATTTAAAGACGCAACTTTAACTATACCTGAAGTTACAGCAGCAACAAATTAAATGCAGAATAGTATCGACTGGCTTTTTATAGACGTGGCTATACACGAGCCCTCCTATATGTTTGCTGATAACCGTGGCTATTCGCAATAACTACAAATTCAAAATTGCATTTTCACTCCACCAAACTCCAAAAACTGTCCCCAAAATGCCTACCAGCACCCCTCCACTCCTCATAGTCCTCCTCCACTCCCCTAGTCTCTTATAATCCCCCAAATCACTCAATTCATATGAGATACCACCCCACCCAAAATTGTGGATAGCCATGGCTACCACACGTCCACAAACACACAACGTGTCACTTGCTTGAATATAGCCGTGGCTGCAAGGGGGGGGTGTGTGGATCTACCCACGAATAGCAATGCTACACACTGAGCAGCTGTTGGTTAGCTGTGAATAATAACAACAGCACCATTGACCACTTAGAAAGTACAACACACAGACATCTAACATACCCTCGTCATACAATCTACTAGAAATTCAAACTAGGAATAATTTTCCTTGAAACAGACAAATACTGCAGATATCATGGCTGGTATGAAAACTGTGTGACTGATTGGAGACAGTTGGCTGTTTTGGTTGCTGACTTTTTGTGAGAAACTAAATGTTAACATGGATCTAGGTTTGAGGGGTTTTACAATTAAATGGTTTAGATTGCGGGTGAAGCGTTGGTTACAGGTTTTTCCAGAATTGTTAAGTCTGAGAAGTACAGGTCACCCAGACGCCATACTAATTCATTGTGAGGCAATGATTTGGGGAATGTACGTGGGGTGTCCCTTACTTTAATGATGAAACAAGACATTGGAAAACTAATGGGACTATTTCCTCATACTATCTTTATCTTTTCCAATCTCACTCAGAGGCAAAAATGGAGATGCACCACCAGATTTAATGGTAAAATTGAGAAATTCCAAATAAATGTTAAAAAAGCAGTTTCAGCATTCATGACAGACAACAACCAATTATGGATTGTGAACAACAACATACAGTTCTACATGGCCAATTTCTATGGACATGACAGAGTACACCTAACCGATGAACGAAATGCAGTGTTCCTTAATAACATCAAAACAGTTCTCCTAAACAAATGTTTACAAAACTATTTTGAAATTTCTGCCAAATCCGTTACCCGAATCAAAAGTTATTAACATTAGAATTTTCAGTGCTTCCTATTTTCTCCGTCGCCGCCCTATAATATATTCAACTAAATTCACTCTCCCATTTGAATTCCACTTTTCTTTTATTCTGCCATTCTGTTATCCGCCAAGAGGAACTGCTCTAATTTGTTAGTCTTAAAGCTTTGTCATATGTTCTATTATCACTAAGTAGCACCCTGGGTCAACCTTTGTAATGGTTTAAGCCAATAAGGATCCAGGGCATTCAGGGTACGTATCACTCAGGTAGCCATGGGTCCAGATGCCTATTAGATTTCCAACGTCCACCCTGCCACCCTATGCTTCCCCCACTCACTTTCAATTTTTCATACTCCGCTCACACCCCAGTACTTACCTCTGACTTTGTCACCATCCTTTCCTACCGCTCCTTCCTCTGCTGCCTGCCATCTGCTCAGCTCCCAAGTGGCACTGCCTGCATGTTTTAGAAAGCAAGAACAGACTTCACTGCTTTGTCTGCCCAGCAACAGATGTTGGGTGGACGAGGCTATGAAATCCGTTCTCCCTTTACATGTCATGGATGTGGGGCCGCAGGGAGCAGGGGAGATTACGGACAGGATGCAGGCCCACACCAGACCATCTAGCACCCAAGTTGGTGGCAATAGTGTTATTGCCCTTGCAATACAGCATCTTATGGGATCCTCAGCCCCATTGGTGCGCCCCTGCTTCTTTTGGGCCCATGAATCAGGCTTGCGGACACATAAGATGCCATATCACCTGCTGGCATGCGTAATAATGCCTAATTATATGAGACAAAGTATCTGTGTCTTATTTACAAATAGCAGCATTCCGTATCTTCGTCTTATTCAAACAGGTTTTGTATCCCTCTTCCTGTGTGGTTTTCCCTTTGTGTACAAGCTAATGGTTTGATGGCAATTGAAAAACTAGAAAACTAGCAAAACTAGCAAAACTAGGAAAACTAATGCCAGAGGATGTTTGTGTCATATCAATATTTTGAATATAAGTATTACAGTGTGTGCAAACATAAGTAAAACACTGGATTCATCTTCTCAATTAAAGTATATAATTAGAAACAGGTGTTTAAACTGGTCAATGAATCTTCGGGAAGTATTTTAAAGATTCATCCTAAATAAACTTTGTGTGCTTTTCTTTTCTCCATATAGGTGTATGGAACAAGTCATGCGTTATTTAATCCCTTGAGTGCTAGGCTATTATGTAAGTCTATGCAAAAAGGATGAGCATACTCGTCCTTGGCACTTAAGAGAATTGTTTGTACATGGCAGAAAAGCAGTTATGGATGTTCATTAGACGGAAAACGGTTGCAAAATATGTCTAAGGACTTAGGACTCCACCAATCCAGTGTCCCAGAGAAGGCCTAGAAACACTTGTGTATAGGCGTGTTATAAATCACTTATCATACCATACAAACAGCACATGTTCAAGGGTGCAGTTATACAAACCAGCAGCAGGTGTCCTACAAAACCTCTAGAAGAACAAGTTGGAAAGTCATCGAGAAAGACACCATAGCACTTTCAGGCCCCTGTTGCCTTGGCTACTGTGAGTGTTCATGACTCAATGAATATGTTCAATGACAGCCTGCAGGAAACCACTTCTCCCTAAGTGCAACATTTTTTCGTGCCTGAAGTTGGCCACAGATTACAGAGACGATCCACAAGACCACTGAACTATGTTCACACTGGACAAGTGATGAAAAGAATGTGACAAGTACACACAGCATATAAGAACCTAATTTCAACCATCATGCCTGGTGGTGGGAGCAATTTGCTGCCTCAGGGCCTGAATGGATTTCCATCATTGATCAAACCATGAATTCTGAAATGCCTCTGAAGATTCCGGAGGGGAATGTGAGACACTTTGTCAAAAAAATTCACGAGCCAGAAGCAGGTCATGCAGCAAGAGATTTCCTAAACACCCAAACATTTAAATAAATGAATTGCTGCAGAAGAAGCAATTTCACATTTTAAAAGGGACTATTTAACGTCTAAACCTAAACCCCATCAAGGAAGCCCTTAAATGCTGCTCCGTTTAAGTAGTTATGTAAGGAGGAAGGTGCCAAAATTCCTCTAGCCCAGTGCTTAATTTGTGGGGGTGTATCAGCCCTGCCACTTTTTTTTGAGCCCCAGCAATTACTGTCTTAGACTCACTTTAATTATGAAGTCGAAATAGACAGTGCATCCATCAACCACAACGAGCAGGTGTGATCTGTAGTGTAACTCAAAATATGGTAACACGGTGGGGAGCAGTTATGGGTGGTGGCAGCAGTGGTGCGCACCCGCAGTGTCACAGGAGTGCTAGAAAATATTTGGACCCTGGCACAAATTAAGCACTGCTCTAACCTGATGTGAGTGACTAGCCAGCGGTTTTCAGTAAATGCTTAGTTTTCTTAGTTCAAGTCTTTGCTGCCCAAGGATGCGCCACCAGACACTATATCAAAAGGTGTATACCCTCTCTCTCACACATAGAAATGTATCATGTTTTTTCCTTTGTTTTTATCAAGCTGTCCTTATCTGTTATTAGTAAACGGCAAGGGACAATGAAATTGTAACATGCGACCTCATTGGCCCTCGCTGGGGCGTTACTGGACCGGGGATCCCCCTCCCCCACAACGTTCCTTCCCTTCTGTCCCAATGAGGAGGCTTGGAAAAAGGGTAATCCCTGCTCCGAGTCACCACATGGCTGGACGCTGCCATCTTCCCCTGCCGGGGATCGAGGTAAGTGTTGTTCCCTCCCCCCACCCCAATCCAAAGAATCCCCTCCTTGCCCTCCGAACCCCACTTACCTTCTTTTTTGCCCATTTCGGGAGCAGACGCACTGGGAACACTTCTGTCCCCTGCCTGTCCACTCCCGATCCGCGACAGGCCTTCATGGAACGGAAGAAGGGACGACACGTAGTCCCTTCTCTCCTTTCCATGGTGGCCATTTTATTTGTTTACATTTTTCGCTATTTTTTGAATGGCCGCCAAGGAAAGGAAATAGGGACTACTTGTGGTCTCTTCTCTCTTTCCATGGTGGCCATTTTCTTTGTTTACCTTTGGTCTTAGTATCCCGGTCTTATGGGCCAGGTTACTAATAGCAACAGGCCCCTCGCAGGGGGGGGGGTTGACCACTTCAGGTAATGCCCCAGAGCCTTTGTTAAGGCCTGAGCAAAGCGAGGGCCTGTAACCATGGGCCCAAGGGCATTACCCAAAGTCCTAATGCGCTCCCCCGCCTGTTCAGGGCCTATTTCTTAATTAGGACCTAGATTGAAATCGGATAACATTTTAGGGCTGCAGTATGTGAAATGTGTGGACTTCATTGCAACGTGTGTTCCTAACACAGTATGTATTGTGCAGCCAGTTGCCAGGCATTGAAAGAATATGCACAGGAACCCACATATGTGTCACCTATTGTCATCAAACGCCTAGGTACTTCGATCAATTCTCAATATTGCAAGTCAGTGAGCTGCTCAACCACTGCTCACATCTGTGAGAGAACTGAATGTGACCTGTATTGGTGAAAGGCTGATTCTGTCTTCATCTAACCAGGTTGTTAAAATATGAAACATAAACTATGACATTTGGCCTCATAAAGAGTCCGGCGGTAACTACGGTGGTGAAACCGCCTGATTACCGCCGGACTCGTATTACCATTCCGCCTCCGTGACTCCCGGAAATACCAGGGCATTACGACCCTGGTGTCCTGGGAATCCCGGAGGCGGAATGGTGTAAATCCCCATTCCCATTGAGTCCAATAGGGCTCAATGGGAATGGGGAAGTGGAAACACCAGCACCATCTCGTGATGGTGCTGGTGTTTCCACGTCCGCCTGCAGGCGGGAGGTGTTCAACCCGCCAGGTCAGACCTGACGGGAAGATCACCTCCCGCCTGCAGGACTCGGGATCGGGCGGTCCGGAATTAACAGTGGCGGCGGGTTTACCGCCACTGTTAATTTCGGACCGCCTGACTTGTAATGAGGCCCATTGTCTTATTTAACAATATGTTGCAAAAGCAAGTGGTGTGTAATAATGCTTTTGTTTTTTATTATTGTAATTATCATTGTTACATGTCTCACGGATGTTACTGTAGTAAGGAATAGAATAGAATTCTTCCTCTCCTCTCCTTCCCCCAGAAGCTCACCGTCTCCAGAGCCCTGGTTCTCTCCAAGCTGGACTATTGCAACAGCCTCTATCTAAATCTGCCTGCCTCTACTCTCCGCCCTCTGCAACTTATCCAAAACAGGACTGCGAGACTTGTCCTTGGCCTCAAGCCCAGGGATCTTATCTCTCCAGGACTGAAATCTCTGCACTGGCTGCCAGTGGCTGCAAGGATTAAGTTCAAAACCCTCTGCATTATCCACAAGGCCTTCTGGGGCCTGGGGCCGCATTAACTTCAACTCTCTCTTCCTAAATACCTTTCTTCTCGGGCTCTTGGCTCATCTGCCTCCAACTCCCTCAGAGTTAGCCGTTTCTCCAAGCAACAAGTTGGTGGTCGACTTCTCTCTTTGGCAGGGGCCTCCCTCTGGAACAGCCTTCCTGCCTCCCTGAAACTTGAGGAGAACCATCTCCGGTTCCGGAAATACTTCAAAACCTTCCTCTTTTCTTCTGCTTTCTCTGCCTCTCGCCCCTGCTGAAATTCCCTGCCGATTCTGCACTGGTTACCTGGCCACCCCTTCTGATCTTGGGGCCAGGTCCCATTTTTTTCACACTTGCCCTGCCTCCCTGGCAACCCCCTACATTTAGGGACTGGATCTGTATCCCTACAGTCCCCCTATTAGCACTTATGTCTGCTCTTACCTTGCACTTGCCACCATCAGGTCGTCTTATTTAGCGTATTTATTCTTCTATACCATGTTCTGCACTTTCCCCTTTCCCTTCCCCCTGGCACTCTTCCCTTTTTCCCTACCCTCGCACTTGCATGATCTGAATGATACCTGGCCTAGTAGGATCGTTGTCTGTCTTCCACTGTTTTTCCCCTCCCTTGCCTCGTCGCGCCTTGAAACAATTGTGTATAGGTGCGTTATAAATGACATATCATATCATATCAATAATGACACAGGAGGTTGACTTCACTGGAAGGTCAATCATAGTCTTGGAGTTTGTATTAAATCAGACAAAAGCTGATCCCGACTGTGTGCATTGATTTTCTTGACCAATGACTGCTGCATATTGCCAACATGCCCATATCATTCAGAAGATGGTTATCTAGTCTAGGTTTCCCTTTGCATTTTAGGATGTCGAATCCATAATGCAAAGAAAAAAGTAGGACTGTGTAAAGACTGGAGGGGGGTGTCTGTACTTCTGCTCTCTATATGGTAGAGGAGAGGCACAGAGGACCCCAGCCAAGATTCTCTATGCGGTAGCTATGGTCGAGCAATCAAGGCCTAGCTTCTCAGGAGGTGATGCAGGCTGGTTCTTAAGTACAGTGTAGTCCCCTAACCCTGTCAAAGGAATGTCCACACACTGTATTACAGAAAACACAGTCTTTATATAATTAATATTCAAAGGTATGTACCCTATCACAATAACTCACTTTGTACTCAAGTCAACAATGGCAAATATATACAATTCTAAGGTGGTACCATGAATATTATCAGACCGCTTTAAAGTGCATCAACTATACTGTTAAAATGTCACACAGATCCCGAAACCAGCAATAGAGAGAGGAGGGAAAGCAAGATGGTTGAAACAATGGGCAGAATACTGAGTCAGTTACCTAAACACAGTTCTGTGTGGAGATCCCCCCCACCTGGGCAACCTGTAAAATAAGGATATAGTACAAGCCCAGTCCATATATTGCTCAATAGTATTATTTCCTCGTATAATGTTTTTACCCCCCCAATGTACTTGGTGGAGCAGAGTTCTTCGAAGAAGCGTCGATGGATCCTTCTTGAGTGACCCCCTTTCAAGCAGGAGTCACGGATCGTCGAGAGGCATCGAAGAAAGTGAACTTGGCGTCAACAGCGTCGATGAGAAGTTCGAGGGTACCGAGACCACAGCGTCGATCCAGCCGGTGCTCGTCGGCAACGTCCTGCGAGGATGAGGTGTGCGGGGCACCTCAGTGATTGTTCAGGACCGCAAAGAGTTTCGGAAGAACTGTGGTCCAGCAAGGGCGTTGAGTCGTCGAAGTCTTTGTGGCCTTCAGGTGGCAGGAAACCCACCGGCGGATTCTCCTCAGCGTGTCAGCGGCCTTGACTCTCTCCGGCAGGATAAAGCGGTTGTCGGTGCGGACAAGAGAGTCCTTCGATTCAAATGTTCTTAGGCAAAGGAGCGGGCGACTCTGGTTGTCGGTGGCACGGCATCAAGCGGTCCCCTCTTCTGGGGCAACACAACTTCGACGGGCCTCCAGCAGTTACACAAACCTGCGAACCCTGGTCGACGGCAATGGACTTCGACGGCGGCGAAGTCCGGGTGCTTCACTTCGATCTCCTCAGCGGTCCCGTCTCGGGTCGGCAGCCTTTCGATGGTCTGACTTCCAGAGAGCTTCGGCGAAGGTTAGCGGTACTCGATGGTCCCTCGGAGCATGGGAAGACCTTACCAGGTCCACTCTCGGATCAGTCTTCGACGAGTTCGGCAGCTTTCAGATTGGGTTGAAGCAAATGCAACAGCAAGTTTTCTTCCAGCTGGGCGTCGAGGATCAGCAGTTCCAATTACTCTTGAAGTGTAGACACAGCTTCTGAACAACTTCCAATGGTGAGAGGTCCCAGATATACTATTCTGCCTCTCATCCACACAGCTGGGTCACACTCAGCAGCCAATCATACAGAAGGGCATTCATGCGGTCAGTCAGCCAATCAGGCATACATTGCATTCAGGCCATCCTCCTCCCTCTCACACACTCACAACAAGGAATGTGGATTGGGACAAGTACCCAGCCATTCAACACTACACACTGCATTCAAGCCGGTTTCGGGCAGGGCTGTCTCAGTCTTTGTCTCTCATACCAGAAACCAGACAACCACAACAAGAAGTGTGTATTGGTCACACACTCCATTCACCCAGGTCCCACCCACGGGGTGTACCCACAACATACAGTCACTGGGAAGGCTCCAGCCAGTCTGGACTGGACTTCACAACAACACTATATATGGAACTTCCACCCAACAGCCAGTCAGGGGAAAGGGACAGAGTCAGGGCTTCCCAGGACTTTGGGAAAACAAGGTCACAGACAATAGAAAACAAGAGGCCACAGGGGCCATCTTGTTCTCTATCAGGAATCAACTGATTCCAATGGCAGGGCATGGGTATCCCAAAATGGAGGATACTCAGAGCACCTGTCAAATTCTGCGTGGAGCTGCCACCAGCCCATACCCTGCTCTGTGGGCCACCGACAGGTGCCCACTAGGGGCACAAGGTTGTACCCCCACCCATGGGTGCCATAAGGGTATCCCATGGGTCTGTACACCAAACCAAAAACAGGAAGAGCTGCACTGCCAGGAGTCCTGCATGGACTCCTGGGCAGAAAACAATACAGAACACAAATGAAAAAAGGACTACAGGACAAGGACAGGGAGGCCCTGTCCCTCCAATGCATTTCCAGCATCACATACTGCTTTAAATCAGGGGCGGGGACGGGGGGTCTAACAAGGGGGGTCTAACAAGGGGCTGTGGCCTATGCGGTTTAAAGACCGACGGGTATGACTGAGAAGGGGTCTGGAAGCCTGGTCAAAGGATGCCTGCTCCAAAGAATACATCATGACACCCTGAAAACATGAGCTTTGGGTCACTCTGCATGGGCACTGGTGGCCATTTGCATCCAATTGACATATACTTAATTTGTAAATAAAGCTGTCACTGGCGCAGTTTGTTAATACATTTCTGTCTGTAAACAAATTACTCTTTCAATCAATATATACACAATTCGCTCATACAGTTAATCACTCACAAGTTGTGATAAAGCACATTTGAGAAAGGCACCAATCAGCGTCCCTGGCTATTTTATATAATCCAAAGATCATTTTGGGAACATAAGAATGACAACAGATATTTCAATTTGACAAATATGTCTCTGATAGTTATTCAAGTGTGACATCATGTGAAGCGCATGATGCATAATCGGCGTGGTGCTTATTTCATTTGTGACGACACTCACCCTGGCAGCAAACTCTCTATAAAGACACAACAGTCATACGATTATGAATAAATTCAGCATTCGGGTAGGAGGATTGGGCTGCCCTGCTTGAGTAGAGGAAACTCGACATGTCCCCTGTACATTGATCTCCAACGTGTATAACTCTCTGTGTTGGGCGCTGGAGCTCCTGCTGGTACTGCTGCTAATTAATGAGGGAATGGGCCAGTCATTTGCTTGGAAGCAATTTTTGGGGACTGTTTGGGCTCTGCCCTTGCTAGCGCAGGTCCATTTAAAGCCTTGGTTACTGGTAATACTTTTTGGACAATATGCACCCAATTCCACAGGTTTCCATTGCCAAAAACCACTAAGAAGATCTCACAAGACAGATTGTGCTCTGAATGGATAACACGTGATGGTTTGCAATTACAACATACCATGGTGGCAGGATATCGTATAAGGTCAGAGGTATACTGAAGCGGATGATACCTCATAACTATTTACAGCTTGTTGAGCAGAATCAGATTATCAACGGTGTACCCACATTTCCTTTAACCACACATCACTTCATAATTCCTCCTAATGCCATTCCTAGCTTTGGAAACTTCCATGTTTAAATTAGCAAACATGTAATTTTTAAAATGATAGCAGAACAACTTTTAATCTGCACATACTCACAGTTTGCAACCACCACACTGATATAATTGCACTTTTACATGGGGTTTGCTTATGTTTGGTAGGTTCGTTTCCCAAAGGACGAGACCCAGCTGCCTGCATGTTATTCAGTGTAGGAACAAGCTGATGAACACTATAAACAAGCATTTACAATGCAAACAGTTTTGGTGGTTGTGTGGGCATGGGAAAGGCATTTGCCAGGCACTGCCGTAGTGCTATTAACTGGACATTGATGGTAGCAGCTGCAGAATGGTGTGAGTACCCGGGCATATAATAGCAGTGCCTGGCAAATGACTAATACCTATACACAAGCCAAAAGGGTGGCTTTGCCAATGCTTGTTTTGAACATTACTTCAATGAAGGGCATGCATAGCAGAAAAATTGGCTGGCTGAAGGCAGACCTGGTTAAGACATTTATATTACACAAGTAGCACTTTTACTAAGTAAGCTTCAATTAAGTAATTAACGCTCAGAAGACTACTTTGAAGAAACACTGTCAGGCATTTTCAGCTCACAATCTGATGGTAAGGCTAGATAACGCTAGCTCAGGGAGATCTCAGGAGGATGTATTTTGGGCAGGGAGAGGCAAAGAGTGGGTGGGACTGACCATAGGGATTAACTTGACCATGTTCAGTCAATGGACGGGTAAATAACCGAACAACACCTACAAGCGTTGTGTCCCCCCTTAAATGAAATTTCTTCCTAACTGTAATCTAATGCAATAGTTTTGGCTTTTAGGTGGCACTTAGGCACCACCTAATAGTCAAAAAAAAAAAGACCGTTGCTGACCAGGAATGCAAAAGGTTCTTGAAAGTTCTCTGTGCGCCGCGTGGTGTGAGTGAGAGGGGAAGAGTCTCCCTTGACTAATAGAAAATGATATGTGTTTTGATATCATTGCTGCCAGGGAACTAAACATGCTCTGCAGGCGCAATAATTGTGTGCAATCATTGATTTGAAATTTCGTTTTTAGACTACCACTAGAGGGCATCACGCTATTTCAATACATTATTCAAGCACAGATGCACACATATGTGTGTGTAAATGTACACAGACACACTCAGCCACACTCTGAAACGTACACACAAGCATACAATAGCGTAGCGTCTGCTCTTACTCAATGGCAGGTATGTAAGCAGTGGGTATTTACACTTGCATGCCAGCTGCAAAGTCAAGGTCAAGGGCAGAGTAGAACCCCTATCTGCCCTGATCTTTGGGATCATATGGGCCATGAAATCATGAATCAGAAGCGTAGCTTGGCTGCCTCTGTAAGGTTTACCCCCAGAGGGGCATCTAGGCACTATTGAAAGATAACAGATGTTTATTTTTACTCAACTTAAAGGTGCGCTTTTTATCTACTTAGAAGGATGTGGGCCTGCTGGGATTTGAACATGTGACCATGAGGTCAAACCTGGGCCCCTGCATTGAATGCATTTGTCTACTGAGCCACAGACTAAGTACAGCTGGTTGCCTTCAGAATTGGAAGCCACATTACTGAAATGCTGTCATAGATAGTCGTTCAATCTGGGATATCTCAACATAACCAATTCTAACCTCCAATAGGAGTATGCACGTCTGTTATCCCATAGTAAGAACGCCAGTAATTACTTTAAAGTAATTTTCTTTGATGAAATTACTTCGGAAATACTTTGCAATGACTTTGAAAATATATAATGGTCTGTGGGTAAAGGGTTAAAAAGGGGGTGGGGGGCTTGGGCAGGGTTAGTAGTGTCAGGGAATGGGGGCAATTACTTAGAAATAATTGCTGGCGTCCAAATGACATGGAACAACACGTTCATGCACCCTCGCCCTTTTCCTCTAATGTTGTTAAAAATTAAAGCAAACACTTTAGTAGCAGTTGATGGAAAAATATTGTCCGCAGTTTTTTAGTCTTTTACCTCAAGGTCAGTACAATATGATTAGCAGATAATTTGGGGATTAGCCTCCCCCAAATAAGAAAACACTTATTTCAACATACCAGCAATACATCTTACAGCGCTCCCTTACATTCGGTTCCACTCCCGAGTCTTCCCTGAGGATCCTCAATGCACTAGTCAAGTCACCTGAAGTGTGATCTGTAAGGAGTGCCATAAGGCTGCAACCTGTAAACTCGCATCCTACCCAGTTGCTACCCCATTTCGAAAACGGCGCATACATTTCCATTACGAGTTGTCCCCTCCTCATTCTCACAAGATCATTGGCCCACAAATATACTATAAGAGCAACTGGGGTGCTCGTTCTCATAACAGTTTAGACACTTCATCAATTGTCCCCACCTCATGTCAGAAATCCCGGGCTATCTTACATTGGAATTGTGAACTGAAGCTTTCTGCCTTTGTAATAAATCAGGGCTGGACTGGCCTATAGGTAACAGGGAGATTTCCCAGTAGGCTTTGGAACCCTGGGCCTCTTTTGTGTGGTAGTTCAAAATGTTCCCCATAGGAAAAAGGTTGGGCTTGCTAAAAATATGTGATGTGAGGCCACTTTGACAATTATTTCCAGGGCATCTTTTGGTTCCTAGTCCACCCTGAGAGTAATGCTCGAAGAAAGTGTTAAGCAAGCGAAGTTCTGAGCAGTATGTGTGCAGTATCTGTAGGCTTTGCTATCATTGGACGTTTTTTTTTTTATCAGGAGAAGCAGTGCAGCAGGCACCATACGTGTTGGAAGGAGGAGATCCCTGCTGTACTGCTGGACACAACTGTAGAACGAATGGGTTTCGGTCAGAACTTCCTGGAAATGGTAAAGACCAACTATCGCTCACCTCAGATGCGGGTGGCCCAAATGGAATACTCTTGGGGCCAGTGACCCTGGAGAGGGGAACAAACCAAGGGTGCCCACTTTCGCTGTTTCTATATGCAATCTTTTTGGAGCCTCTACTGGCCAAGATCAGAGTGTGTGGAGTGTGTGGAGTGTGCAATGTCAAGTGTTCAAATAGCCTTCCTCGGTGGGAAGGGATGACGGGGAATTGCAGTTACAGTCAGTCTGTGTGCCAGAGCAGCAGGCTTTACCAGCTGTCTTAAAGTAGGAAGCAGTGCAGCAGACCGTACAATTTGTGGTGTTGGAGGTGCCCAGCGTGTTCCCTGGTGTGTGGAACCGCAAGTGTTCAAATAGCCTTCTTCAGTGTGAAGCGTGTGAATGCTGAGGAAGTGCAGTTCAGAGAAGTTAGTAACAGTAATGGCCAAGTGGAATCCACAGAGTAGGGTTGCTGTGAACTTCCAATGGGTCTTCCGCGTGTAAGCTGTCTGGTAAACATCTGGTAACCGTTATTCTGTATATATATGCTGCAGAGCTAAACCGGCTAGTTCTCTCCTAACCTCCCCACGCCCCCTGTTACGTCCGCCTCACGTCCCGCATGTGCAGTGATGTGGAGGAACAATAAAGAACCCGATCGCCGGAAGCCAGGCAGTTCTGGGAGTATGCAGGCATTGCATTTGACGTGTCTTACTTAGCGCTGCGCAGCGCGACCTGCAGGTTACCAAGCCTAGTGCACCTCCCTGCACAACATCACACTGGCGACGAGGGTGTGATATTAACCGACACACACTACTAGAGATGCAGTTCCCCCAGCTGAGGGAACAACATGCAAAAGGTTTGGAGGCACAAGGAATTGTGCAAGACACAGGTGACAGGGACTGCCAGTCACCAAACCAACATCTCACTCAGGACACAGTGAGGACCACAGGCATAACAGAAAGCATATTTCATCACTGGTGCACAGCACTATTCCACTATGAGACACCAGGCGAGACGGAGTGGCCCCAGCAACCCATAGGTCACATGCACTAGAAAATGTCTGAAAGACAACATGGCCACAGGGTTATCGACACAGAGACCCATCACACAGGTGAGAACAGCGGCATCAGTGGCGCCATCTGTCCCAGCACATCGAAACCATGGGGGTACCACGGCAGAACTGGGCCCTTTTGACCCATAGATAGTGCAGTCATCAGTGGGACCCAGATGTCTGTTCTGGATACAAAAATCTCAGACGGCAATGGACTGCAAAGACGTAATGACACCTAGGCCCCGATTCTCATCAAGGTGTTAAGTACCAAAAAGGACATTAAAAGGGTTAACAACCTTTTTGGTACTTAAGACCTATTCTGAATGTGGCACATTCTTCCGAAGTCGGAAGGAATGCGCCACTTTCTGAATACATGTGGCGGTTGCTAAGATGGGTTGGAAACCAACCTAGCAAACGCCGCATTTGTAAACTGGCTTTTTGGAAGCCTATTCTTGTGGCACTCCTCCAGTTTAATATGTGCGCTAAACTAGCGCACATATATGGTACCCTTTTGGTGCCGTTAAACTGGAGGAGTGCCACAAGAAGCCTTGTTTGGTGTAAATGGAAGTGTCCATATACACCCGTGTTGTATATGGACACTTTCATCTACACCAAAGCAAGCTGCTTCAACGTTGCTGCAACGTTGAAGCTGCTTGCGTTGGTGTACATGAAAGTGTTCATATATAACACACGGGTGTATATGAACACTTTCATTTACACCAAACCGAGCAGCTTCAACGTTGCATCTTGCAATGTTGAAGCTGCTCGGTTTGGTGTAAATGAAAGTGTTCATATACACCCGTGTGTTATATATGAACACTTTCATGTACACTAAAGCAAGCAGCTTCAACGTTGCATCCTGCTACATTGCAACGTTGAGTCATCTCAAATCTGGACCTCACTGCTGGATACCACCAGTTGAAGCTGCACTGTGACTCAAGATATATCACAACTTTTCCGACTGAGCGTCGGAATATCGTCTACTGCGGAATTGTTCCAACAAACCATCCAAGAGGTCATCCAAGGAATACCTGTAGTATTGAATGTCAGCAATGACATCCTTTTCAATGCCAATAACAGAGAGGAACACATACACAAACTAGAAATCATGCTCAACAGACTGGAGATGGCCGGACTCACAAACCACTACGACAAGTGTGAATTTTTGAAGGATGACCTAACGTTCTTTGGATATGTCTTCAATGGTAATGGGGTGTCTGCTGACCCCCTCAAGGTGGCAGACATAAAAGGGGCCGCTCTGCCCACCACCCCGACAAAAGTGCACATTAATTTGGGCATGGCTACTGTTAGGAAAGATTTCCATGTATGTGTAATTTTCCCTTCAGTTGTGAACCCCCCAACTTTTTGCTTTTGTCTGACCATCCTCGTCTGACTTTTACCAGTGGAGCCCAGCCTTCTGCTGTACTCTGCTGGGCTTTTGCTATTCTTGTAAATGGGAAACTGACATGCCCTTCAGACTGTCACTACTGGGAGATTTTGTTTCCCTTAGTCTTTCACTTTGTTGCCATTTCTTGGCAACATGTTATCAGTGTACAATGTACCTTCCAGTACAGTGCGCTCAGGTCTCTTTTTCATTTTTAACGATTTCAAATTTAATTATGTTTTCCATCTTCTAATATAGCTAAGGACAACAAATATCTAACTGCTGATAAAATCACTGTTTGTCTCTGTCCAATAAAAATAATTTCTCCAAAGTTTCTGGAGTGACGTCTCTATAATTCTTAAAAACCTTTTGTAAAAACAGTTTTCGCTGAGGGAGTAGCTGTGGGCACATTACCATTAAATGCTTCAGACGTTCTGGTTAATTAATGTTCTTACAAAACCGAAAACTCTTTTCTTGTTAGTTCAGCTTCAATCTAGTACCTTAGATTTCTCTGGTTAGCCATAAATTAAATTGTAACTTTAAAAACAGCACCCTCAATTCTCTGGATCTTGTTCATTGGCTTTATATAAAAATGTCATATTTATTGCACTCGCTCCAGGTCACCCTCCAATCATACTGCCAGAACTTGGCATGCGCTTTGTCAGGGTTCTCAATTAAGATCTTGATCTCAATATCAGCAGCACTCATTACTTCCAGGCAAATTTGCTTCGACCCCTTAAGTGAGCGATCCTCTGTAGATTCCAGCAAAGCAGCTAACTTAGGTAGCATGGATCTATAATTTGGGTCGCACATCATACATCTCCTGTATAAGCTAATAAGCTGCCATGTATACATCATATCAAGAGACAATACCCTAGCTGGAACCATATTATTTGCACTGGAACACAATTGGGGAGAGACAACACTTTTCTCCAAAATAACCTCTGCAACTTCTTCCAATCCAGCACATGGTCTATCATCTTTGTCTCTGCTGCATAGATTACCGTTGGCAACATATTTTCCTTATAAAAGATTAATAGAAGTTCACAAGTAATGTTACCATACCTACTATGTATAATGGAAGCTTGTGTGGCCGCACTACCATCTTCTTCCTAATATCCACCAGATATGGAAACTATTTGTTACTATTATTAGTGATCACACCCAAATACCTTTACTTATGTGCTACCATTAGGGGCTTCTTAAATACATACCATTTTAACAGACATCTCTTTACGTTTTTGGGCGTTAAAATTAAACGTTAGTTTTCTCTACAATTATAGATAAGTAGTTAGCCGTCACATACTGCTCCAGGACCATCAATGACCGTTGCAGTCTGATAGCTGTTTTATCCATTTTGACCACATCTTCGGCATAGAGAAGCCACTGCAGACTATGACTGCCCAATTTCAGAGGATTTGCAACTATCCTCTCCAGGAATCCCCCCATGTCCGAAATAAAATAGTTAAATAACAATGGGCCCAATATGTAGTCTTTTTTAACCTCCTTGCAGTTGGTTTTTGTCACGTCAAAAATCCCACCAATTTGCAAAGAGGTATCTGAATATATAGCTGATTAATAAATGCCAGAACATATTGTGGGCACTCTGCCTTTTCCAACTTTGAAAACAATAGCTCCCTAGATACTGAATCAAATGCTACTTTAAAATCAATAAAAGCCAACTAGACAGACTGGCCCAATTGAATGACTCTCTCCTTGATTTGAGGCAGGGCCAGCACATTCACTGAGGTACTTGGACAGGGACAAAGCCAGACTGCCTCCAGTCCCCCAGTGAACTCTGCTCCATCCAGTAATTGAAGTCTCTAAGTAGCAGTCATGCAAAGGTCTTGCCCGGGGCATCCAGAAGGTCTATTGGGATATAGTTCTTATGTGATGTTCTATCACCTTTCGTATTGTGATCCTAAGCAATACATGTAACAACTTTATCACAACTTTATCACTCTGCCTACTAACCCACGAATGTGCAGATTATCATGTGCTTAATAATGCATACTTTCAGTGCCACAGCACTTTTTGTATTTATGTCTTTTTTGTTAGTGTAAATAAAAAAAAGTCTTTGTGAAAAAACCTTTTTTATCACAAGGTGATTTTGGGTTCTAAGCTAGTAACTATCTAGCTCCGCTGCAATTTTATGACCCCATGTCACGTTTTGGGTTAGGGTAGCCTTTTTGTCAAAGTGGGCCGCGCGGGTGCATCACAGGTCGGTCGGTGGGGGAGGAAGCGCTCCATGAAGCAGGTGGGCGATGAAATTGGGGGTGCAAAGAAGGCGGCGAAAATGAAGAAAAGAAAGAAAAAACATGTTTTTCAAAACACGATTGGGCCTGCCGTGCAAGGCGCTAGTAAGCGCTGAAAATGTATGGCAAAACCTATTTCCGGTACACAGATGGAAAGGGCGCTCTGGGGCAGCAAGAGAGTGCAAGACCCCCGCAGGTGATGATGCTCGCCATGAGGGCCAATCTTGGGTCGTTGGTTGTGGGGTGGGGGAGGGCAGGGCTTTAAGTGGGGTAAGAAATCGAGAGGGGGCCCTCATTTGGGGGCGTGGCTTCTGGGAGGGGCGTGGCCTAAAAAGCACGCAAATCGTAAGGTTTGCACACAGATATATATACATGTTATATATCTGTGTGCGTACCTTACTATGGTGTGTGTACTTTGTAGGCCATCTTTTCTAAACATAGAAATATGTTACATATGTTACATATTTCTATGTTTAGAAAAGATGGCCTGCAAAGTACACAAACCATAGTAAGGTACGCACACAGATATATAACATGTATATATATTTGTGTGCGTACCTTACGGTAATTTGCCTAGTTTTCAGGCCATGTTTTCGGGTTTATAAAAGATGGCTTTGAAAGTACACAATTCAAGCCATCTTTTATAAAGCTTTGACTACGGACAAAATTGCCTGTCGGCAAAGCTTTATAAAAGATGGCTTGAAATGTGTACTTTCAAAGCCACCTTTTATAAACCTCGAAATATGTCGAGGAATCCCCAGGTTCGCCGAGGGTTAAAGACGCCTCGGCGACCTGGGGAAACAAAGGGACAGTAACTGCCTCTGATGACCCCTCGCGCGAGGGGTCACCAGAGGCAGTTACTATGACTGACAGAAGTGGCAGCCAGGCACAGCATCACTGTGGTTGGCTGCCACTTCTGTCAGCTTGCCTGACTTCATGGCAGGCGCATCTCCCGTCGCGGCTGCGGCCGCGACGGGATAATGCATCCCGCCAATGTTGCGTGCGGTGGGACTGGGGGCCCCGGCAGGCCCCGGCCCACTTAAAGCACTGGGGGAGGGAGCACACAAGGAAACAGGTCGGGATGGGATCGGGGTGCAAAGAAGGCGCCGAAAATGAAGAAAAAAAAGAAAAAAAAATGCTTTTTACAACACGATTACGCCTGCAGTGGAAGACGCTAGCAGAGGCCGAAAAGGCACAGCAAAACCTACCTCCGCCCCACATCTGCCACTCCTGGTTTCAGAGGCATAAGCAGACCTACTGGGACGGCCAGTTTATGCACTGATGATGGAGAGGGCCTTAAATTAAAGTTGCCAAAAATGATGTTATGCCTGACATTTGCTAATTATCAATGTTCCAGGATTATTTTTAAGAATCTTGATAATCATGATACATTCGCGTAGTTTTTAATTTGGTTTGCCTCACTTAAATGCATGGCCACAAAAATGGCCCATTAGGTGCTACTGTAAATAAACACTGAAACACTGACAAATATCTTTTTTTTTTTTAAAATACACAATAAAATACCTTATCCTAGCATCGTCAGAATAAAGCGGTCGCCATCTTCAATGAACACATATCAGAAGACTGGTGCAGACATAGTTGGAGTTGGAATGTGCCAGCAGTGGATAGAAATGCAAGTAGGTAAGGGTATGCCATATCAATAAAAAGGGTGGGTAGATAATACATGGGCGCCTTCAGGCGGTTTCTCCCTCCTCGCTTTCCATCTTCTCTGTGGGAAGGATTCCATGTTAATAGCTTTGCCCCACCATGTAGCGCAAAAGGGCCTCTGATGTACCGAAACTAAAAAGTAGATGCGAAATTAGCAATCCTACCTGGCGCTCTTACTATAAAGTTAATTTATGTTACATTTCGGTTATATATTTTCCTTAAGGTGGAAGTGTACAGACATTGCACAAGTATTAAAACATAATGTCCAAATCCATTTGCACATATTGCATGTTTAACCTGCAGTGAAAAATGACCGAGGAAAATAACCAGGGGAAACTTGAGTGGGGTCCATGAGACGGTCAGAAGGCTCTTCTTGTGTGATAGGCCAAGACAGCGCCTCCTGAGTCAGCGTCAAAGACAGCGTGCGCACACAATCTGTTTCGCTACTTAAGCCGCTCGACAGCAAAGATTGGACGCTCTCTTCGGGCCTCCACTCTATTTGTTTTAGGAGGTTATAATGCGCCAAGCATTAACACACCAAGCAGCTGTCAACCCATATATAACTAGGAGACCTCCTATTATGGAGCAAGACTGAAGATTTGGGGTGCAACACCTGAGCACCGGGCTGTACCCCCGTACTACCTTTTACCATTTTATGCCCCATTAATAACGCGGGAGTTTTTATATGCGCATGTAATTCTCTGCTCTGTACAACTGTGTTTTGCTGAAACTGAGAGAAGTCTGAAGAAGGCTGAAGCAGCCAACCAATACTGACATGAACTGTAGTGTTTCCAGAAAGCGACATTAGGCAAATATCTGCTACAGCAATGCCAATCTCCTAAAGGCACTTGATGGCAGGTCCTGGGAGTTAGCTGCCAGATACCGGCTAGATCATGTTTCTTTCGCAACGACCACAGCCTTGGCACCCTATAACATAACACTTTATTTCTAATTTCAACTGTATGCTCTAGGAAAATCCCAGAATTTCCTTTGGAGTTGAGCCATCCCTTGATTAGTGTCTGTGTAGCAGAATTCCTCGGATAGATACCAAAAAAAAGGCTCTTGGAAAGGCTCAGAGAATCTGAATGGCCCCGGTGCGTACCAACAAACGGAGGTATATGTTTGGAACTCATTGGGAATAACTTTACAGATTTGTAATCCTCACCATCTTGAACAAACATCAGCTAATGAGATACAACATTGCTGATGAATGGCTCTTGGTTAAAAGTATGGCTACCAGAGAGTTTCTGAAGCTCAACGGTAATCTCTTAAATTAATGAAAAGCTGAAAAATGGGGTCCTTAACACACTGAGACTGCTACTACACACAAGTGAGTCACTGTCTATCCAAAATCACTTTTAAAAAAAAACCTTTGAAATGTTTCTCAGTATAGCATTTTGCAGGGAACACTTCTAAATTCTAGTCACACCCAGAGGGGTCGACTACTAGTGTTAGGGCAAATTCAGAGTTCGGCAGAGCCGTACCAAGGGTTCGCGGACCTCCAGCTCTCGGCAGGACCTAACTCCTTCCACTGTCTCAGAGAAGTTGAGGTCCACACAAGGAGCAAAGGGTTACTGCCGTTCTGTTATAACAAACAAGCAGGGATCATATACTTGGAGCAATCCAGTGTGGGCACATCTTGCCGAATTCTGTCTCGCAGCCCGCTTTTGGGCACCTGTGACGTCACAATCAGCATCACTCAGCAAAAGTCCTTCCCCAAACCTAACGCCACTCCGGGTTGGCTCCCTGAGTGGTAGGTTCAGTATAGGAACATATAGTGCGTGATATTATTGGCGGTCACTGTGTCAGATGGCATACTTGGATCATCCCTAAATATTTCTACCTGAAAAGTGTTATATTAGAGACCCCGATGATTGGCTAAGGAGTCCCACCGCCAGCACCGAGCCCCCGGTGGCTGCGGGCCCCCAAGCCGCGGTCTCCCAAGGCTGGGACTAGCGTTGCAAGACACCTGCTCATACATAGATGGTGTATCGATAAGGTGTGACTATGTGACAGTGTGTAACAATGGGGTGCTTCTACTAATGCCATGAGAGCAGTCCATTCCCAGCGTATGCTATAGGTGGATTGTTGCAATTTGGTGCGAGCTCGGCCCCAGATGTGAGACGCCTGCATCTTCCTAGCCTCCAGGCCTTGGCATCATGTCAGTTCGGCCAAGTCACGTGTGAGACGACCGTCGGTGAGGCTGAATTACTTCGATTTTCATTTGTATTTTGGCTTGGCATATTCTCTCCTGCAGCCAGTCTTACCGTGGCGTGTTGGGTGAGGAATGTCACTTGCAACATCATGGCCTTGGCAGTGACAGTCCTTGCCAGGTCTATTCTGCTTGCACAGCATCTTGTGGCTTGAGGCTTCTGCGAGGCGATTCTGGCTTTCTAGATTTTCCTAAGGCCTACTTAGGCTCTGACTATGTATTCAACGTAATTGTCCATAGGTTTAGGGTTGTGTCATGGTCAGTTAGGTCCCTTGAGTGCTCCTTTCCTTCCATAAGGGTAATTGCGTGTAATATCTGCAAGCATATATTCGAGTTCTTCCGGCATCTTGTGTTTCTACGGTGCTGTAGCAAGCCTAGGTGGTAAAATAATAAACATGCAAACAGTATGTACATGTCAATGTCCTCTAGCTCATAGAATTGTACGCGTGTGTTCTTCATGTGGATTGGTGTGTGAGTGTCCCTGATGAGCAGATTGCACGTATGCTTACTGTCTAACGCAGCTCTGTCATCATCACGTCTCTAACATCTTGCAGCATGGCTTGTGGAGGTGTCAGTCGATTCGGTCCATATAATGGTCTCCAGCTCAGTCTTGTTCATCCTCGCTTGCTTTAGGTAGAATTCGTTCTAATGCAGAGTTGTATGGTCAGGTGTCCGGGTACTGCTCGTGGTGTGTGTGTATGGTGGGAGCGGTGGGGACCAGTGCACATGCATATGGTTGGTGGTTATTCTGTCGGGGGAGGATTTGCCTCGCAGTTAAGTTTTGCAGGACAGATGCCGAGAAACACACGTGCATGCACGTGAACTCTGTGAATGGAAACATGTGTGGAAGTACAAGCCTACCACATATTTGGAACCACAACTCAAGCAACAGGGACCCCGGGAACCCACAAACAGTAATGCTGAGAAAAGCAGCAGCCAACACAATAATTAAATGCATTGAGGCTTTAGGTGGCCACCATGATCAGGTCACTGGATTACGAGATGGCGGTCTGTTGTTTGAGGAACCAGAGCCAAAAATGTACAACTCAGCCTCAGCGGCTGCTCATGGTGTGGGTGTAGTAGCTGGGACTGCCACGAAATCCTGACTGACAACCAATAATCCAGCGCAGGTCTTCCAAATGAGATGCTCATTGCCCCCATTAGCCGAGAGAGCCCAGACATAAAAGTGTCCTGGTGTTAATAAAAGATGAGGGAGTTTGGAGAAGTGTTGCAAAAGCAGGGGTGTGCAGAGACGGCAAGTGATCAGGAGGAAACAAGGAGAAGTTAAAGGAAGGCATTGGAGAAAGGAAAGATCAGGAGAGAGGGAGGAAGCAACAACAAGGGAAATTAACACATCGGAGAAGGGAAAGAGCAGTGGACAGGACGAAGGGGATAGAGGGAAGACACTCAAGGAACAAAAGACCAGGAGAGATAAGAAAGAGGAAGAAAGAAGAAGGGAGAGGAAGGTGTTGAAGGAGCAACTGAAGAGTCCAAGGAGGTGGATAGAGGAAAACAATAGGAGGAAGCAGAAGGTCGTCAGAGACGAAGGAGTGTAGAAGATATGGGAAAGTGGTGGCAGTGTGCAGCAAAGTGCACATCGAAAATCCAGCATTGCCCCAGTCAAGAGGACCAAAAACTGGAAGGGTGTTGAGAGGCACAAGGTGAGACCAGTGGGGCTTTGTCTGGCATTCAGCAGAGGGATTGTATCTAGTGAATCTGAAATCGTGGTGGTTCAGAGCCAATGCATTGGTAGTTTCAAATCCTGAAGCCCCCAGAAGCACAGACGGATAGATAAAGACATACAGCTAGCGGGGCACCACAGTTCTGAGTCTGAAACACTACAACAGACAATACGCCTGATTAGCTACGTTTCGGGGGATTCAAGGAGAAACTAAGACTGGGGGGGAGGGGTCATGGAATCCAAGGATTGTCCCATGTTGTCCTGGGTGCCTAACTATGACTGCAACCTAACACTTCACCTTGAAAAGATAGAGAAGACCTTAACTATCATCTTAGCCAAAGCTATGTAGCTAGCAGCTACTACTAAGATGTTCCCAGGCCTACTCGCCCCAGAAGCCTGTGAGTGACTTTTTATGTCTTGTCAGAAGTACTCAACTCTGAGCAGAGACTGCTAAAAAGTGGAACATTTGGGCTTAGACCACAAACTGTATTTTTAATCGAGGTTTCTCTTGGACCGCCTGCAGTATGGGTGGAGACCCTTTATTGTTTTTATTTATACTCGTACTCCCACCATGCTGTTGTCTATAATACGCACTCTTCTACGTTATTGAACAATGCGTGAGTCCTCTGCTAATGGCTCTGTCTGTGACAGGTGCCAGAAACAGATGTCAAACCCATTTACCATATCTTGGGTCCTTGCAACAAACATGTTGTAGCAATCACAAAACAATAAGGACTTCATTATGAGTGTGGTGTTAACAAAATATGTAACATTTCTGAAAATCTCAAATTTAGAAGAGCCCACCTAATTTTGAGTATGGATTGCATAGAATGTTTACTGCAAGGTCTACAATAAAAGTACTGCCTGGGGTAAACACATCATAATTACCCAGGGCAGTACTAGCTTTGTAAAGCATTTTGTAAGTATGCTATACAATCCCATCGCATAATCAAATAAAAATAGGAGGAATTTAAAATGTTACTGTTAACACCATACTCAAAGGTTTCTCCTTTTTGCAGCAGTGACAAGTGTCTTCACATTACACACACATTTCAGCAACCATGTACACGCACATATACAGGCACAAGCATCTAGACATGCGAACACCCACTCATACATCCACACACACATACATACACACTCGAAACACATAGACACACACACACAACCCAAACGTACATGGACACACGTGGATGCAGTTACTGTAACACCACAGTATCCAATACATATCTGCAAACACCCAGCAACTAATTACACTACAAGTGTTATACAGCAACACAAGCACCTGAAAACCGAAACTCATTCAATGATATTTACACACAATACACTCAGTACCAAAATAAAACTCTCTTGAACTACTCTCATGGTGCAAAGGTTGTTGCACTTTATGAAATCAACCAACACAAATGCCGTAGAATCAAAGATCAGCACACCAATCCATCAGCAGGTCATTCACCAACAAGCAATAACATCTGGCATTCAGCACCCTGACTACATGAAATGCATGATCAATACTAAAACAGCAACATCTGCAGAATAGGGAACATCCATTGAATATATCCGTGTAAAGCACTGCCTTTTAAGGGCAAAGAGGTCGCCCAACCTACGTCCCAAATGCAGGGTATGGCATAAAGACCGCATTAAGAATGTGGATATGATCTACATAGCACATAGGAAATAAGGCATCACGTGTAAGGTGCAATGGGCTTGTACATAACAAACATAATAACTGAGGATTCTATCAGGCAAACATAGATATCACACATGTAATCATACATATCCAGTAAACTCCAAACATTCAAGAGAAGCTTTGAATGTCTCTTGAATACTGAAGGTGATTCTTTACTTTTGAACTGGTCCTGGTCTTTGTAGCTGATACGCTCCTAATTATCCACAGTTTCAGGTTTTTGTCTCTAGAGAGAATGGACATGATGTCACTGAAATGAGTCATTTTAATGTCTGGATGAAGCCTTTCTTTGTTCCGCTCTTCGCCCCCTCTTTCTCTTCTCCAGCTTATTAGGTTCAGCGTTCATGGCCCCTGCAGTCACCTGAACTCAGTTGTACCCCACTTTAGCTGAAGCTGGCGGTCCACCCCATGGGTGGCAAGCCTGTGTGCTTCATCATTAGTTCGGGGTGTTAGATGGTGCTGAAAGTGCTGCCTATAATCCCAAACTATTGTCATGGGAAGTGAAGATAGGAGAGAGATGACATTATGAGGAAGGACACACAACGTCTGTAGGTGTTGTTTGGTTACTTACCCATTGATTGCCAATGCCAATACTGATCCCTACGGCCATTTCAACCTACTACATGCACCTCCCCCAAATGACATCCCACTGGGATCTCTTTGGGCTAGTTGTATCAAGCAGTAACATCAGACTTTTTTCTTTAATGGGCCTACATGCATTATTTGAAATCCGCATTCGGCGATTTAACAGCTTTATTGCAGCAGATGGCTACTGGTGTAACAAAAATGGCTTAACCAAGTGTGCTTTCAGCCACTTTATTTATAAACATTGTGTGTCTTTGCAGCTGTCACGTTAGGAAGAAGCATCTGAATTCCTGTTTAGGCGTGCATATACATATATGACATTAGGCAGATACACAGAACAGGGGTATTTGCTGTTGTTATTAATATGAAGAAACAAAATGGAAAAACGGAATCAGGCTTTTGTACTTAAGCTTGGTGGGTGATGATACACCTGGTGGAAGGGCAAGCCAGGCAGCAAGTATAGCCTTGTTCACTCTGCATTCCACAAAATGAATAATTTAGTTTCAGTACATAACATTGTTTATGTTCATATTAATGTTGCCTTTGGTGCCAATGCTTTGTGTCTTGAAGCACCTTTTTGAATGGACACAACAATAAAATGAAGAAAAATGATCTCAGGAACTATGATGTTTAGGGACCACAAACAATCGCTGTGAAATATTGCCAGCAATATCACAGCTGAAAAATAGTGCCAACAATATTAAACAAAATGTGTTGAATGAAATCTCAAAGGCCCTAAAACCTATTGATGGTGCCAGAACCTGCTGATCCCCAGTTAACAGAGATCCAGCTTTACTATGCGCTTTTTTGGAAACCACGTTCACATGTCGCTCGCCACTGCCTTAGCTTTCCTGGCATGTGAACACATTTTGTTATAATGCAGATGCAATTGTGCTCATTTTATCTTGACCTTGGAAGCTGGCTCAGCCCTACTAGGTGTGGAACCAGTGGCTGCTGGCAGGTGTCAAAAAACGCAACCATTCCTCATCAAAGGGCTATGCTATAACCATCACAATGCAGACCACTGCAATAATTTGTTTACTCTATATAGGCCCTTTAACAAGCTTAGCTAACATTTTAAATAAATGTGTCATTTTAAAAGTACAATATTGTAAGTCCAAATAGGAGAAACTGTTTTTGATAAAACCATATAAAATACAGTTGTTTAACAAGTAAATATTCAAGTTTATTATATTCACCTTTTGTTTAAATAGGGCATGTTTTTACAAAATAAATGGAACCAATCTCTGCTGCATTTCCAATCAAGTGCTTTATTTACAGCTTCAAAGGTGCCCTTTTAAATTTTAATGTTAGACAGTTCAAGTGACATGCACGCTGAGCACTGACGCATCAGCTATTGTTTATTAGTTGTTTGCCCCAAGATATCTTTTATAATAATGGTAAATTGTTTCACATTGTCCTTTCCGTGTCTGTACATCATTGTATCAAGGTACATTCATTTGGCTATTCCTAATACTGCAAGCACATTTTGACTAATATTGTGACTATTACTTTGACATTTTGACTAATGGAGACTTCAACATCCACCTGGATGCTTCTAGCTCCTCCCCTAGGCTCTTCCGCAATCTCTGAGACTCTCTCTGTCTCTTTCTATGCTACCCTCTGGCCTGACACACTCTGCCGGGCACACCCTGGATGTTCTCATATCTTCAGTCATCTCCCTCTCTAACCCTCTCACCACTACTCTCGCTTAGACTGACCACTTTCTTCGCTCCTTCCACTTGTAGGTCTCTGTGACCCAGGTGAAGCCAACCCCAGCACTGCCCCCCAACCTTCTCGATCATCTGGCCCATGAAGCATGTGTCAGTGGAGGCTTTTGACGCTATTTTCTCTCCTTCTCACACTCTTACACAGCCCTCTCCAACCCAAATCTCTCTATCTCTAACACTCTTGATGTAATTGCCCCTGACATTAGGATCCGTCTGAAGCCCACATCCAAGTGCAACTCTTGGTATGACTCTGACCTCGGCACCCTTAAACGCAAGTGTAGGGTGGGAGAGGAAATGGAGGGCATCAAACAGATCCTCTGACAAACTGGCCTGCCACCTGCTCTAACGGCAATACAGACTCTCTGTCCGGTCCAAGAAGAGAGCTTACATCCAAGCCTGTGTCTCTGCAGCATCTAACAACACGGCTGAACTCTTCAAAATCTGCAAGGAGCTGGACAATCCTGCTGCAGTCTCCACCTCTCCTGTTCCCTCCTAAGCCCTTTGCACAGCACTGGCTTCTCACTTCACCACCAAAACTCCGAACATCCTGTCCTCTCTCTCCTCTTCCTCTCACTCTACCTCTCTCTGCCCCTATCCAGCTGCCTTTCCTCCTCCTTTCTCCCCATTCTTCGTGTTCTCTCCTGATGATGTTTCTAGACAAGTCCGATCTATGGAAGTCGTGTCCAAGCAGGTGCTCCCCTAGTCCTCCAGAACCATCAAGGACCACATCGACACCTTCGGTCCAGCCTTGCCATTTTTTGCAATTACTCTTTTGCCACTGGTACGTTTCCCTACCCCCTAAAGCACTCCCTTATGTACCTCATCCTTAAGAAGCACTCACCAATCCTTCCTCTCCACAAACTTCTGCCTGATCCCCATCACTCATTTCCTGGGCAAACTCCTGGAAAAGCTGGCCATCGCCCAGCTTACTCTCCATAATGTATCTGTTGGTTGTCTCCATGACCATCAGTCTGGATTTAGAGAAGACAGAAGCATGGAAACTGCTATTTTGAACGCCTGAGAAAACTTTCTCTCTAATCTCAACTCTAGCCTTCCTTCTGTCCTCATCCTCCTTGATTTATCCTATACTTTCGACACAGTCAACTATGCCATCCTGATCAATTGTCTCTGTGACAACCTGGGCATCACAGGTCACGCCCTAGCCTGGTTGACCTCCTTCCATTCCAATCAACCCTCCCAGGTCCATTTAGGGTCCTTTCCTTCCACCACCTCTTTCTCCACATGTGGTGTTCCCCAGGGTCCTAACCTCTCACCCTGGCTCTTCAATCTATACTTGGCACCTTTGACCCACCTCATCTCTTCCTTCTCTCCTACCTTTCAGTGTTGTGGGGATGTCACTCAGCTCTCCTTCAGGTTCCCCTCACACTCCTCTCCTCTCTCGCTCTTTCCTGACTGACTATCCACGATTCAGGAATGCTGCAGCTCCAACAATCTCTGCCGTAATGCCAGTAAGACTGAGATCATTCTCACTGGGACCCCTGCTTCCGCTTTCCCTCTTCCACTCTGGCCGCCCTCCTTGGGCCCTCTACCTGCACCTTCTTGTGATACAAAAAACCTTGGTGTCATCTTTGACTCCACTCTCTCCTTCTCTCCTCACATCACAGACATCTCTAAGAACCCCCACTACCAGCTGCACCTCCTCAGGGGTATTCTCCCTTTTCTCACTTTCCCCCAGAAGCTCACCGCCTCCAGAGCCCTGCTTCTCTCAAGGCTGGACTACTGCAACAGCATCTTTCTAAATTTGCCTGCATCTACTCTTTCGCCCTTTGCAACTAATCCAGAACCGGACTGCAAGACTTGTCCTTGTCCTCAAGCCCACGGATTGTATCTCTCCATCCCTGAAATCTCTCCAATGGATCCTAGTGGCTGCAAGGATCAAGTTCAATACACTCTGCATTGTCCACAAGGCTTTCTGGGGTCAGGGACCACTCTAAATCCAACTCTCTCTTCCTAAGCACTTTACTTCTTGAGCCTTCCGTTCATCCACCTCCAACTCTCTGAGGGTCAGATGCTTCTCCAAGCAAAGAGTGGGGGGGTAGATCTCTGTCCTCAGCTGGGGCCTCTCTCTGGAACAGCCTCCCTGCCTCTTTCAAACTTCAGAAAGTCAAAGCTTGAAGAATCCTATGTGCATGTTTTTAGGTTAAGGAGAAAGCCTAAGCAGTCAGAAAATCGCATTTGCTTTTAGGTATAGGCGAAGCCCAAACTAGTGGTAGCACTACATGCATTTTATAGGTGGAAAAGAACACCAATGCAGTGTTCATTACACAAGCATTTTGTATGCGGAGGAGAAGTCCGAAGCGGTATAAGGCACATGTTTTTTTTAAATATTTTAACAGATAACGGTTGGTTGCAGATTTGTGCATATTCTTCACCTATTTTGTACCCATTTTGTAGAAAACATACAGGGGCACACACTCAGAAACCCCTTTGATTTCTTGTAAAAATAGCTCCCTTTAGGGAGAATCACTTTTTTTATTGTTGCCAGCACTTTATTAAAGAAAGAATAGTTTGGAAAAATCACAAGTCAAAACAAAATTGAACAAAATGTGTACACATCTACAATCACCTGACAATCTAAGAATTACACATCTGTTTTCATACGTATTCCTCTTGTATCACAGTCATATTTCTATTTTCAAACTTTTGCACACTAAATATATGTTACACATTATTTACCTTACTCAAATAACCTTAATTCCTTAATTATTCACTTTCTGAAGCAAAATAGCATTTGCCTTCTTGCATAGTAGGTTTCAATATTTTACGAGTCTGCTGGTCGGGAAACAAGGGTGCCCAGTTGCAACGAACCAGCACCCTTTGTGGACCGGCAGACTATAACTCTGCCTGCCGGAGCAGATGTGCCCATCAGGTCTGACCTGCTGGGAGCATCGGCCCCAGTAGGCATGGTTGCATGGAAGCACCGTAACCGCTGACAACAGTGCCGGTGCTTCCGTGCACCCATTCACGGAAATGGGGCACAACATTTTCTGCTGCCTGATATCCCGGGCCTGATATCCTTGGCCAATGGGACTTCCCGGTGCCACTGGGATCTCAGGCAGCGTAAACAGTGTTACGGGGTTTGCGGGTACCCGCCAGTGGCACCATATGTCTGTTTGGGGGTTCTCTTTTACTCCTTTTTGCACCATTTATGCTGACATATTTGACCAAATGGCATCATTTGGCCTTGTCTTCATCAGGATATATTGTTTGGCAATCCATTCAATTTGTGACATATGTGTCTAAATTTATCGGAATGTTTCCATAAACACAATGAATTTGTGCCAGTAGCAAATTATCTGAAGGTTTTTTTTAAATTTACTGATAAAAACCATAAATTTGGCTCTAACTCTCCATTTCACATACAGATAATATTACATGTCTCATCTTTTCTTTTTAAATGGTGCGCAAAATAGCAGACTTGAAGGGAATTATTGTCCTACAATACAGTTACTTATAAGCCTGAACACTTAACTGGAAGGGAAGAGATGTTGTCCATTCATGCATTTTTATTTCCTTATAATACAGATGTTCCTCCGCTTAATTCAATTCTGTTAGGTCTTATAATGGGGACAGGCAGTAGGGAGACATAGGTATTTGCATTATACCAACTAAAAACTAGGAAATATAACTATGTTCAGGCATGTTAGTCATGAAAGGGCTTACCTCGTTGGCATTCTCATTTGAATCTATTTAGAGAGACTCTAAGTTTAATTCTGTTTTTGTTGTTATAGTAAAAACGTTCTTGTTATTGAATGGCTTTCTGTGCATTCGTGGCATAATGAATAGAAATGTGAATTTGTCAACCTATTGGAAGAGTTTAAATACTGCTTATTGGAGCTTACATTTAGGCTGTTTTACATAACTTTTCTTACTTCCATTTCTTGTTCCTCCGGCGTGGTAGTAAGTGCAGCCAAATAAAGGGTGCTGCTGCGCATCACCGCCATTGTACACTTCCTATTCATAGTGGCAGCATTTGCAACGGTAATGTTAGGGTGTATGCATTTGCTCACCAATTTCTTTGTTTCTGTTGGCATCACGTTGGCAACGTGTGCCCGCCATTTTATGGTCTTTCTCTTCATCCACAGGGTGCACCGTGATGGCATCATGACATACGCATGTGGCCACAGCCTGCTTTGTTTATATTTTCATGTAGGTATCTTTGCTTACACAAAAAACGGGTAATTCCACATAATGGATACACTTGTTATTCGGTAGTATTTGTCTGCTGTATATAACTTTAAAAATACATTAGTAGTTATTCTTGTATATGGCTAGATAAATAGACCTATATTATGGCATTCTTTATTTTATTGTATTTATTGTAATGTGGGTACTGAGCACAGACCAAGCTTTGAGAAGCAGCACAACACTGTACACGAGAGGTTAATAGGATTGTACATTAGGGGATAAAGTCACAACAGGACTGTGGTACATTACAGTTAAGCAACAGGAGCAGTAATATGGGTAAAGATGGGTCGGCTTGGGATGGTGGGTGCATGAAGAAGGTGCTCCTTGAAGAGGAAGGGGGGTCTTTCACTCCTTTCTGAATTGCATGCAGTTGGGTGAGTGTCTACTATTCATGCATATGTGTTTCCACATCTTGAGGGTATAGATCAAGGAAGCCTGTTTCCTTTTCTGTGCATTTATGCAGGTTTAATCTGATCTACCATCTTGTGGAGCATTGGCCTCCAGAGATAGTGGCCTTGATGGCCAGGTAGGAGGAAGCATTGAAGGCATACGCTTTTCAAATGATTCAGCTGATCTAGAAGGGGATACATGCTTTTAGGGGCAATCAATGTAGCTGAACAAATGTGGGTATAACAAAATCAAATGTGTGGAGGCTTTTGATGAGGTAGACTGTGGCATGGTGGACACTTCTTATTGGTGCCAGAGTGGCAGTAGGTAGGTCAATGAGTAGGGCATGTTCACCATTCAGGTGACAAGGGACGAGGGTCGGTATCATGGATGTGAAGTTATTGTCTGGAAGGAAGGGCATGATTTTCTGGCAGGGAGCTAGTTGGTATCAAGCTGTCTTGGTTGTTCACCTTAATTGCTTAATTGTTATCCTTTTTGATTTACATTTTGTAGAACATTCAGACTTTGTTGTTATATTGATTCCAATGTAACAAACACTACATACAATTTATAGTTTATCACTTTGGTAACTCTGAGTTTCAATTATTCATAAGTAGAGGACATTGTACCTGGTCATTGAAAACTCTGTGTGTTCTGATTTTTAATAGGCAAAGTAGTTCTTTTTTTGCAAGAGTTGCTCTATCTGTATGTCTGTACTATTTAAATTATTAACTTCCAGAATTGTCCAACTGTGTGTCCCTGCTCAACACAAATTAATGCCATCAGCGACTGTATTTTATTTTTATCCTAATTCTAGATATATGAGCCAATATATAGTTATGTCAGTTTTGTCATTAGAGGAGGTCAACAAAGCAGGCTTAAGGTACATAAGCATTTTGTAGGCAGAGTAGAAGGTATTGTTGTGTTTCATAAATGGTGGAGAATGTCAAAGCAGTGACAACCCGATGTGTGTTTTTCGTAGGTGAATGAGAAGACCAAATCAGTTTTAAGGACGTATGTGTCTTGTAGCCAGCAGGAAAACCAAAGCAGTGTTGTACGCAGTATTTTTTTGGGCAGAGAAAAAGAGCAAAGCACCAAGAACCCCACATGTATTTTGGAGGTGGAAGAGAAGTCTATTGGAGTGAGAACCCCAAGTCAATTATGTAGGATAGAGGAGAACATCAAACTCGAGTTGGCCATGCACATAGTTAGTAGGCAGAGAAGAAAGCCAAGCAGTGAGAACATGATTGATAGGCCGTGAGAAAGACCAATGCAATGAGAACTCCCATGTGTTTTTATAGGCATAGTGGAAAACTACACAGTGTTCGGCATGTGCATTTTGAAGGCAAAGTAGAACAACAAATCAGTGTTCGGTACACACATGGTTTATAGGCAGAGGAAAAGGCCAACGCTGTCAGAACATCACATGCATTTTGCAGGAGTGGGAGAAGACAAAGAAGTGAGAACTCCAAGTGTGTTTTGTGGCCATAAGAAAACACTAAAGCAGCATTAGGCACACATGCCTTTTGTTGGCACAGAGGATGACAAGCCAGGTTGGACCCACTCATGTTGTGTAGGGAGAATAGAAGTCAAAAGCAGTGATAAGCACATGTAGTCCAAGGAGAATGCAAAAAGCAATGAGAACCACATTTGTGTTTTGTGGGTGGAGGCAAACACAAAAGCAGCATTAGGCACATATGCTTTGTAGGTGGGAGAGAAAACCGAATCACTGTTAAGCACATGTGCATTTAGTAGATAGAGGTGGACATGAAAGCAGTGTTAGGCACATAATAAATATTATCACATGCATTTTTTACCTGAATGAGAAAGTCAAACCATTGAGAATGCTATGTTTGTTTTGTATGATGAAGAGAACACCAAAGCAGTGTTAGGCAAACCTATGTTTTCTTTGGCACAGTAGAGGGCTAAATCAATGAGAATTCTGCATGCATTTAGAAGGTGAAATAGAAGGTACAAATGCATTTATAGGTGGCAGAGAAAACCAAAGCTGTGACAAACCCACATGTTTTATACGCAGAGTAGAACACCAAAGCAGTGTTAGGAACCTGCATGAATTGTAGTCAAAGGATAATGCCAAAGCAGTGATAAACCTATGTGCAATTTAGCAGGAGGCAGAGAATGACAAAGCAGTGAGAATCCCATTTATGTGTTTTGGGCAGTGTAAAGCACCTCAGCAGGATAGAATTGTAACAAAATAACAGACGTATAAATTCTTTGGACAAAAATGCCAAATGGCGATGGCTGCATTTCATTACATATTACACAGCCCACGGTAGTGGCTGTGTAGTTATGGTTAAATTGCTAATCCCATAGGAAAAGCACTTTTGGGGCAGCTTATAACTTCGCTGCCCCTGGACGAATCCTCAGTAAACTTTGCAAAAAAAGTATACTGCCCACGCTGAATTGTTTTGCAAATTGGGGTGAGGTCTGGTCCAGGAGGGGCAAAGTTATAGGGGAGGTCCCAACATTTCTTTTTTTCCCATAGACATAATAGGAAAAAAGTTTGCACATGCCTACAGCTGAAAAAGTCTGAATGGATTTCCACCAAATTTGCTGCAGGAGCTGTGGCTTAGTTCCGAAAGCGTGCTTTTGTTAATTTTGTGTAAATCCGTTCAGTAGCTTTTTATGTGAAATGGCCAAAACATAAGGCAAACAAATTAGTGATATCCATGTCTGCTCTGTGGACGCGCTTTCCTGTTCGCTCCGCGGACAGGATACCGATTGGCTGAGCAGCTTATGTCATGTCCGTGGACACGCAACGTGTTCGCAGATTGGCTGTGGTGAGTCGTGAGGTGCGTCACATTGTTTCGATGCGCCCGCCATCTTGGATCCGCCGACAGCGCAGCAGTGAACAGAAGCAAATGCAATTTTGGGGAGTGTGTTGGTGTGCAGAAGTGCTTGAGGAGGGTTGGGGAGTAAGAGATGGGTCAAATACTAGGTGGCAGGTGCCCCTGATGCGTTTGCCATGTCAGCGGTCTTCACGGCTGTCCAAGGACATAATAAATGCACTACTGGCTATTTTACTTTAGTATGATGTTGGTTTTGGGTTCTTAGAAGAGGACTGATTGTAATTAATATCCCCTATAAGCAGCCCACATACCACAGTCAAAATGTTTGGTAGCATAGGTGTGTTATGCTGCGGTGGTTGGGCCAGGGCCTAGAGTCTTGGGTGCATGGTTGAAGGCTGTAGGCCGTAAGCCATGCACCCAAGAGTCTAGGCCCTGGCCACAACCACCGCAGCATAACACACCCATAGAATCAAACACCCATCACATATCCATCATAATATCCCCTATAAGCAGCCCACATACCACAGTCAAAATGTTTGGTAGCATAGGTGTGTTATGCTGCGGTGGTTGGGCCAGGGCCTAGAGTCTTGGGTACATGGTTGAAGGCTGTAGGCCGTAAGCCATGCACCCAAGAGTCTAGGCCCTGGCCACAACCACCGCAGCATAACACACCCATAGAATCAAACACCCATCACTTATCCAGAACCCAAAAGTGTGTGTACTGTTTCATTTGTACAATTTGTATGTGAAGTTTTAGCTAGCCTATGCAGTTAAGATTGTAGGGTCTGTAATAGGACTGTGTTATAAGATAGCTTTGGAAGTAAATATTTTGGATTGTGGTGTCTGAGTGTGTACATTTTCTTTGAGATCTAATGGTAAATAAACTACTTTGCCACAAATGTCTTTCACTAATTTAGACGGAGGTAGTTTTGCTGTTTTTGTTGAAGGTGTATTATTGCCACTATTTGAATTATGATGCTCTCATATAAATGTAGTTGTTGCAGGGGTTTTGGTAGTGGGAATAATTCCAAGTTATTTGTGATAGCATGTGAAGGTGTTTGGTTGTCAATTTTTGCAGTGCGGTAATTTCAAAGTATTAAGGGGTCAGTAATTTCGTATTTGTTTTCTGCTATAAGGTAGAGAGCTAATTGGAACCATTTGGAATCTTCATTGTCTTCTATTTTGTACGATGTGTCTACAGCATGTGTGCTACTTTTATCAAAAGTCCTGCGGAAACACACACACCGGTACTTCACCGGAGGTACTTCACCGGAGGTACTTTTAAACTTTAGTATTGCTTTTATGTATGTGTTTAATAGAAGGTTGCTATTTGTACAGTAGTTGGTAGTTTGTTACTAAACTAATGCATTTTGTAAGTGGCTTTCACTTCCAAAATATTTTCTCTGGATATGGTCTATTTCTTTGAGTAGTTGTTTGACTGTACCATGTAGAAGATTGTTATTTAAATTGACTAGTGCTAAGGCAGGACTTTTAGCATAGTAGAGTTTATGGACCAGATTTTTATAGTTGAATGATGTGTTGATATCATTTTGATATGATGGAAGGTGCTTTTGCAAATAGGTCCTGAAATGCAGGCTAATGAATGTCCTTGTAGTCCTGTGTATTTGCGTACTGACAGGCATCCATATTTTGTAGTAGTTTATTTTGATTTTGTCTTTGCTTTTTACATACTGATTGAAGAAGTGGCGTAAAGATTTTAAAGATTTTTTGGCAATTTAACACATTGATGTGCACAGCCATTTGTAGACTGGACTTTTGGGTTTATTAGAATGGGGAGGTGATACTGAGTTTTCTGGGGATATTTTTGTGAGCACAGATTCTTGTTTCAAAATGGTGTTATTAAGTTTTTCATACCCTTGTCCACTGCTATGTTTGGCAATTGGGTTTGTTTGCTTTTGTTTATATGCTTCTTCATTAAAATATGGTTCAGTGCTCGTGGTGTGACCCCATTCAACTCCAGAGATGTTTAAGGAGCTATTTTTGTTGATATTCAGTTTATTGAGAAGTGTTTTTTGTAATTTAGTAGTTAGTTTTGTTAGTGGTTTCATTCTGTTTAAAAATAAAATAAATAACTTCCTTTTGAGAAGGATTGCACTGTGTATGAGAGGTTTTAGGATCATTTTTCTACGGTAGGTTTTAAGGGTTGTCCATGATTTCTCTCCTGTTTTTATAAGGTTCTGAAGGACTCTGTGGAGGAACATTTTTTGTAAAATATTTTTTTGGTATGGTTAATTGCTAGGATATCTAAATTTATAAGTGCAGCGTTAGCAGTAGTGGTAGCTGAAGTCTTGTTAATCACTTTTTGTTTCATTTTACATTTTGATAGAGGAGGGAAAGTTTCTGTACTGGAAGCTTGTTTTGTTTCGCGTAATGACTGTATTAGCTGTTTTGTTTGAAGTTTTTATACAAAATCTGGTAGAGATGGATGATTATTTTGGACACTTTTATTTTGATTTGCTCTACTTCTGTGTTGCTTTCTACAGAGTTGCTTTTTGGTAGGCATTTTTTGGGGTTTGTTGGAGAAAAAAAGTAAGTATGGGTTGGGCTGTTGTGCCGTGTATACGTGCTTTGTGCATGAGTGTCTGAATATGATGGTAAGGATGATTGTGGAGGTGTGTGATTGTGCAATGGGCATCTACATCAAGTTGGGAAGGTTATTCTTGTATTTGTGTGTTACTATACTGGGCTTCAGATGACAATATAAAGTATGCAACTGTTAAGGGGAAGCGCTAATAAAACATCTAATGGGAACGGGTTAATACACTTCTTTGTTCTACACAGTAAAATGCTAGTCTGTTTGAGTCACAGATAGAACTTTATGTTATTATTTACTTACTTTTTTGTATGGAAAGAGTAGGTTTCTTTGAAGTCGTTGTTCGTACTTCAGACGCTGCTGCTTTTCAGGAGAGTGGTCTTCACTGCAATTGTAAAAGAAAGAAGTTAGCGAATATGTGTGTTTATAGCACTTTTGTTAATGTAGACATTGTTTTTCTTTTGTTTTTGTAGCAGTAGTGTTTTTAAAACTGAGCATAGTATGCATATGCACTTTCATTGCCTATGTGCATCCTGTATATTTTATTTAGAATCTGTTAGTTGAATATGTTTTACAAATGAGTATAACAGTAAACGTATAGAGCACACTTAATGTTATGTTATTGGATGGTAAGAGGTAGAAGAAATACTCATATGCATTTTTTGCTATTTTTAAGGGTAAATGGCAGAGATTGTACAGAAAAGCATGCAATGTATGCATTTGTGAAGGTGTGAGAAATAATAGAGTAGGATTTCATGTAGAGGCAGTGGTGTTGTTTGAGCTGGGAACCTTTGTGATGCTATTGTCTGTGTGTGTGCTTGAATGAAGATGCATGTACTCATCCTGGCTGCGTGTAATTTTATAACACACTGGACATTCTTTTTCATAATTATACTGTTATTTCTGCCATCTTTTAATATGAAATAAAACATTTTTAGATAGCTGTGTGAGTAAACAGAAATTTAGAGAGGAGACAGGTTTGCAATTGACACTTCATCATAGCAGATGTGATTAATGACAGTAAGGTCATTTTACAGTTTACACAGGGTAAGTGGCAGTTACTCTGTTTATATGTATTCTTAGAAGGGCTGTACATGTACTGTGTAGAAAATATTCATACCTTTAGTCTGTGTTCATGCATGTGGATGTGCATGAATCTGCAAGTAGAAATATTGGCCAGTTTTATAGTAGTTGTTGCTGTAGGTCTGTTGTAGTGACAGCCGAATTGTACTGAGAGTTATCAGTAGTACATCTAAAGTGCTGATGTGTGATGATAGAGTTAGATGTAGAGTTCTTGGATGTGATTGGTGGATGGTTGTGTGACTGTTTAACAGTAGCCAATGAGGAAATGGTGCAGAAAGTGAAGTGGAACGGGTAGAAGGGCTGCCCCAGTGTCGCAGGTGTCCGCGGGCAGGGCGTGCCACATCTGGGTTTCTCAGCAAATGCAGCATGTAAAGGGGACTGTCGGGATCAGCCAATCAGATTTTGAGGTTGTGGTTTGTGTTGAAATAGGCTGTGTGTAGTGAAGATGGTAGAGGTGGAGAAAATCAGGGTATTGGTGGTTGGAGATATGTTTGTTCATGGTTTGGAGCAGTATGCTAAATGTAGGAATGTGGCAAAACTATTTTAATGTTAAAGGAGTGGAGGTGGTGTGGAGCACTGTGCCTGGTTTTAATGTGCAGGGAATTGTTCAAGTTTGTGGAGATATGGGCAGGGTCAACATTGCACATGTAGTTGTTTTACACTGTGGAGCTTTGCATTTGGGGTATGTCAGGGCCCCTACTTTGTTGATAGATTTTGAATATTTGGTTCAGGAAGTAATGAAAATACTTCCAATTGTCAAGGTTATTTTTTCTGGTTTAGTACCTAGGGCAATATGGTACAATAGTTTCGTTTTTTGTCCTCAGCAGATGGAAAGAAGAAGATGTAGGGTGCGGTTTATTGAGGTAGGTCGCAGACGTTCTCATTCTGTGTTTTACAGTAATGTTGGTATCATTACATTTGAGCCATACACACTTTTTTTCTATATATGCAGTGTAGTGACGTGTATTGGTTGTGGCTGCTGCGTAGCAGATTATACCTACTGTTGTGAAGGTTTTTTACCAAGTGATAGTTTACCATGGTATATCAGGTTAGCTTGCAGTTGTTTTTGGTACCATCTGCATTCTAATGTGAAAGCATTACTATTATGTATTTATTATGTGTCTGTATTTGTAAGGTGGAAAGATGCTCACACCGTTCATCTCAATAGTGACCGAAAGTGTGATAGTACAAACACATGCGTGCAAATTATAGGCCACTAATATATAACTGCGGTCATTGGGGTCAGGGCCCGTGGCGTGGCTGGAGGGGGTTGCAGCAGGGTTTGCTCGGACATTCTCATACAACCACTTTTTGTCAGGGCTCGGGAGTTGCTCCTTTCAAAAATGTTTACGTGATTTGCTGTGTGAAGAGGAGATGGGATGAGGTGACAGGTGGTGTGGCCTGACTGTGGTAGTCACTGGTAGAGTGCAAAGTTCTCCAGAGGAACAAAATAAATCCGTAGAAATGTTGCCCGCATTTGTGAATGGTAGCAAACAATTCATATGTTTTTCAAAAATATTTGTAATGCCACTGTGGTCTGAAGGGCTATCAGTTCCCATTCTGAGTGAAGGTCAGTGCCATTGAAATTTTGTTTCCTAGCTGAGCAAAGGCATGAATGGTACACAGTATAAGGTTCAATTGTTTTTAGACCTTGAAACAAAGGGAGGATTCGAAAGGAATGCATGAAGGGAGGGATGTAAGACTTTCAAATATGATAATGTACACCATTCAAAAATTGGACAAAGGAACATGTAATTTCATTTTATGAAAATTTGTTGAACTGAACAGAGTGTCTGCGTTACGCCGATAGAATGGAAATGCTGAATATTATGTAAGTTTTACTTTGGACAATTTTATACACGAAGTAGTCAAATTATCATTTGGGGACATTTTTGGTGGGTTACATTGTATTGTTTGTTGTGTGTGTCATATTGCAACGATACGCAATTACAACTTGTGTATGTAGTTTGTTTTGCCATGGGTACATGGGCAGTGCAGTATCGAGAAGTGTGTAGTCCAGTAGTGGGTTTCCCCAGGTTGCACAAACGCGTAATTCAATGCTAATATTTAATTAAAATTCCATGCAGCATTAGCCTCAGCATCCCATTTCGGGCTGACCATAGTCTATAGCAGTAACTGTAAAAGCAAACTGAAGAGTGCTTTGCACGTTGTTTTGTCTGAGTTCATATTGTTTCACGTCCGTGTTTATCAATAGTTGTAACAGGGGGCCAAATGAATGGTTATATTGTAAACTGTAATAAAGATTGGCTACTGAGACACATTTCTGTTATCTTTTTAAAAAACAGCTAAATCTTGGCTTTCTGCGATTGTCATGGATTCCAGATACTAATTGACATTTTTTTTAACCGTCAGCTACAGATACACGTGAATGGGTGGATCACAGTGATGCTCTTTTGGAGCAACTTGACATTGTTTACGGTGGCCTGGCGCCAAGTTCATGACAAAGGCTTGCGATTCACAGTGTGTCCAATGCGTTCTTATACCCAAAAGGAACAGCGTGTGACTTACGATAAACATTTGTGGATCGAGAACGAAGAAAAAAATTACCTATTTGCTTGAATATGGCAATCGCCGGATGTTCTCGGAGCGTTTATTGTGAAATAAAAGTACTTTACAAATGGTACAGTTTTGCTATTTCCTTTAAAAGTATGGTTTTATATGCAAAATTGGGATGTGCTGTGTTGTGAGATGATGTGTGTTGATATTCCAGGTTTTGCGTCAAGTAACGTTATGACGTAGGTGATGATTGGGTGCGTTTTACTACGCTGTATAGTAATGTCCTGGAGATAGGTGGAGAATATCACTAGGTTTGGTGATGTCAGCCTCAGGGGTGGGGAATATGAATTAGTGCCGCCAGGGCAGTCCACCTTGGGCGATGCGGCAACGGATAAGATTGTCACAAGATGGCCGCGCCCTGGTGCCTGATTTCGCATGTGTAAAAAAGAGGAAAATTATGGTAAGGTGCACAGAAAATGTTTGTACGATCGATCAACGTATGCTTAGAAGCACATCCCCGAACACTTGGGAAAATAATGTTTCTGAGTGCACTATTCTTTTAATAGATCATTTTTTTTGCTGCATTCGCTGCAGGTGATTTTATTTTCTAACATCTGTTTCTGTATTATTTTTAATGTCTGTATGGTGTGTTTAAATAAATAAATTGGTAAGTGCACATAAAGTAATGGGTAATCATTTGTTTATATAGAGAAGTGTAGTGTCTTCCATTAGTATCAATGTTTTCACTTATTTCATCACGAGGATCATTTTCTTCCAGCCATTCCAAAGTAGTAGACATTTCTGTGTAAAAAGAAATAAATATATTATTTTTACTGTACCTAATACAGAAAGTTTATGAATATATAAAATAAATGTTGTCTACTCACTAGTTTGTTGCTAAGTTTTGGTGTTACTGCTGCAGCTGATTTTTGTTGTGCAGTTTGTGTGAGGTAATTCTGTTGGAGGCATAATTATGTTGTTTTGGTATGTTGCAAATGTTATGTAATTGGAAGGTTGGTGTGTTACATATACAGTTTCCACTTCTTATTTGCTATTAAATGTAATATATGTATGTGGTGCTTTTTGAACATGCTTGGTGTTATTATTGTATGATACAATAATGTAAGATACCTCCTGAGTTTTTGCAGTCTTGATGGTGACCGCGACATGCGAACGGTCCGCGGGTATCAAAATTAATAGCGGGGCAGGGGGTTTAGCATTTTCTATGTTATATGTATGTAAGCTAAGGGAGTCTTAGTAAACAGTTATAACATTTACATTATCTAGATCTATATTTAGTGAAAAAAACTTTGTTAAAGGAATGTTATGTTTAAGTTGTGCTACTAAAAACCTATGAAATTCAGTGAAAACAACTCTGTTAAAGGGATGTTATAGTTAATTTGCGCTACTAAAAACCTATGAAATTCAGTAAAAAAATGAAAAAATGTGATGACATCACTGATGACATCACATGTGCATTTAGTTTTCATGCACAGCCTTCACACAGGATTGTCATTATAATGTTGGCAAAAAAATGTCAGATCTTTGGAAGAACTATCGTTCAGCAAATACTTCATTAAGGGCTGCATTGCTATAAACACCATTGCACTTTTGAGTTCTTTCTAGTACATGAATGCACTCAAAACCTTCCATGTTGGATAGTAAAATGATGAATGCTTTCATTTCAGAGTTTTGGATAGTGTGAAACATGTAATAGGTACCTAACAATGCCTCCCTTACTGCATAATTGTTCTACTACACACAAACCATAACGAGACTACAATGCATACAAATACGAGTATGTGCAGGGAAAGTAAAGTAAGCAAAAAACCAGCACTATTACCAGGCAGTGTTCATAACCTCATTAATTAACTTCATGCACGGAAATGTTTGATATGTTTCAGGCTTCGTTCTTCTCCTTTGTATATACATTATATGATGTGCCTGCAACCTAAGGAAAGCAGTGTAACAACATATGAGAAAGGTAAGATCTACAAACATAGTACCTTTTGCATGTTTAGTTGCTGGCTGTTAGTGAAGAAAACCACCTGCCCTACATATGTCAGTGCACAATAAAAGAGGGAACAAGAACTCTAATGTCATCAGTGATGTCATCAATGACATTTGTGATGTCATCTTTGATGTCCTGGGTGTTAGTCTTAGCAGTGTACGGTGGTGGCGCGAGTTGTGGTTGCTTAGTTTACCATAACTGGCGAATTTGTGGGTTTTTTCGGTTTTACTTCCAACCATAATGTCTCTTTAATATATATATATATATTCAGTGAAAAAAACTTTGTTAAAGTGACATTATGGTTAAGTTGCGCTACTAAAAACCTATGAAATTCAGTGAAAAAACTTTGTTAAAGGGACATTATGGTTAAGTTGCGCTACTATAAACCTATGAAATTCAGTAAAAAAACCTTTGTTAAAGGGACATTATGGTTGGAAGTAAAACCGAAAAATCCCACAAATTCGCCACATATTCAGTGAAAAAAACTTTGTTAAAGGGACATTATGGTTAAGTTGCGCTACTAAAAACCTATGAAATTCAGTGAAAAAACTTTGTTAAAGGGACATTATGGTTAAGTTGCGCTACTAAAAACCTATGAAATTCAGTGAAAAAACTTTGTTAAAGGGACATTATGGTTCCAAGTAAAACCAAAAAACCCTTGAAATTCGCCAGTATGGTAAGCTAAGCAACCATAACTCGCGCCACCACCGTGCACTGCTAAGACTAACACCCAGGACATCAAAGATGACATCACAAATGTCATTGATGACATCACTGATGACATCACATGTCTGGCTCACTCTTTTTTCTTTTGCTGACATATCTAGGCCACATGGTTTTCTTCAGTAACAGTCAGAAATTAAACATTTTATTTTATTTGTAGACGTATCCTTCAAGTAGGTTCTTACAGTAATTCCCTTAGAGTCCAGTCACATCATATGAAACATATACATACGGGAAGACACAAGCTTGAAAGACAGCTATCCTTTTTGTGCATAAAGATAATCAATAGACTTATGAGCACTTTCTGATAGTTCTATTTTTTTTTTATGGCTGTACTTTCCCTGTATATGGTCATATTTGTATACATTGTACTCACACTACTTTCCTTAGGGTCCAATCACATCAAGTGATACATATACATAGGGTAAATAGCAGCTTTGAAACAGAGCAATCATTTATTTGCATGAAAATAATCAGTTAAGTTATGAATTGTTTCTGCTACTACTTGTGCTTTTTTGCTAACTTCACTTTCCCTGTATATACCCATATTGGTATGTGTTCTTGTGTCTTTGTGTTTTGTCTATAGTAATGCAATTATGTAATACATGTGTTTTATTAGCTACTTATTACATATTTAACAGTACACAAAAATCTATTAAGAAAACAATTATCATTTCATTATTCAACATATTAACATTATGAATATTATACCTTCATCTTGTACGCTGCACACAATGTTATGTTTCTGTATGAGTAGCTTAGTATACTAGATAGAACCCCATAATAGAATGCTATTTATATCAGTGCATCGTTCAATGCACTAATTAGGGTATGATATTTATTGCAATGATCCTTGACACATTTTTCGCAACATTATAATAAGACTCCCTTGTACACATATTTCATGAAAACTACATACACATGTGATGTCATCAGTGATGTCATCAATGACATTTGTGATGTCATCTTTGATGTCCTGGGTGTTAGTCTTAGCAGTGCACGGTGGTGGCGCGAGTTATGGTTGCTTAGCTTACCATAACTGGCAAATTTCAAGGGTTTTTCGGTTTTACTTGGAACCATAATGTCCCTTTAACAAAGTGTTTTCACTGAATTTCATAGGTTTATAGTAGCGCAATTTAACCATAACGTCCCTTTAACAAAGTTTTTTCACTGAATTTCATAGGTTTTTAGTAGCGCAACTTAACCATAACGTCCCTTTAACAAAGTTTTTTCATTGAATTTTGTTGGTTTTTAGTAGTGCAACTTAACAATAATGACTTTCACTTTATATACTTATCATATGGAACTGACTGAATCTCTTCTACTGTACTTGATGTCCGCGAACTCATTTAATGTTCGCGGACATGTTCGAAGAACAGTACCACTACCTAAAAAACTCTGGGGGGGTATGTTTGATTATTATATCATAACATAGGAACATTTAACACATTTAAAAAAAAGCACACAAACACATTATATGTACTAATACATAAGAAATGTAACCCATATATACAACACACTAACCATTCATTTAAATGCACTATGTTCTAAAATGGAATATACCACAAGAAAATAAATTGGCTTCCAACATAATTACCTCACAAACACAACAGAACTGAGAACAAGAGCAGACCCACTGAGTACATAGGACATATCTTACCTGAAATAGTAAGTGTACTTAATTTTATTCATATATTTATAAACTTTCTGTATTAGATAAAAAAATATGTTATTTTTTTTTTCTCTCACAGAAATGTCTAGTACTCTGGAATGGCTAGAGGAACATTTCCCACATGAAGAAATGTCACAAGATAGTGAAGTTAATGGTAAACACTTTATAATATAAACCATTTAATTATTATTATTTTGTACACATTTAACATATATATATATTTTTGTTTGTACAGAGCATACCAAAATAGAAAATACTTCAGAAAAACCTGTTATGGATAACACTTTTCACAGTATAGAAGAAAAAATGGATTTATTGTTGACTCATTTTAATAATTTGAAAACTTTTGTGGAAGATCATTTTAAACCAAAAACCTCGTACCATTTCCCCACATGTACTTGTCCCTCCTCACCATATCCCAGTCAATTATCCCCAAACCCTCTCCATAACCCAAAATGTTTTGATGAGACTTCCATCCCTTCTTCACCTAATAACAATCATGATGAAACCCCTAATTCTCCTGTTTTTGTTTCTGTTTCTGCCTCACTTTCTCTGTCAAAAATTATTAATATATGTTAAATAAAGTTTAATTTTTATATTGTGTTGTAAATAGTTTCGTTTTTTTAAAAAAAAAAAACAATGTAGGAGTCCGCGGACAGTGCAGGTGTTCTGAAATGTTCGTAAATAAATGAAAATGGAGGTGTCCTGAAGAACACTATACCTGTTCGTACTGTTCGCTAGCAAGATGAAACTATTCTAAGAACACACGCGGTGTCCTGAAATGTTCGTAAAAAAAAAAAATTAAAGTGTCCTAAAGAACACTATATCTGTCCGTAGTGTTCGCTAGCAAGTTCAAACTGTTCTAAGAACACACGCGGTGTCCTGAATTGTTCGTAATTAAACGAAAATGGAGGTGTCTTAAAGAACACTATACCTGTCCGTACTGTTCGCTAGCAAGTTGAAAATGTTCTAAGAACACAATTGGTGTCCTGAAATGTTCGTACATAAACGAAATTGAACGTGTCCTGAAGAACAGTATATCTGTCCTTACTGTTCGCTAGCAAATTTAAACTGTTCTAAGAACACACGCAAAGTCCTGAAATGTTCGTTTCACATGTGACGCAATTTTAATTAGTTCAGGACCCGAACAGTGTCCGTAGAACATCAACGCGCATGCGCTAGCCAATTTCCGTGCATTTGGTGTCCTGCGGACATGCGCTTCCTTCGTGGACTTGTTCGCAAACGGATCATATGACCGCGCCCACGCTGATTGCGTGTTCTGAATGAGGACACTGTTCGGGTCCCCAAACAAATTAAAAGTATATTTTCAATTAATCCATAATATTTTTCAATAAAATCTCACCATGGCACAAGTCCCACATAGTAATCCTGTGTTTCTACATACCTTTTGAAACTTTTAAAACTTTTTTTTGTGTTCGATCTGTCCGCGGACAGCGCGCATGTCCGCAAACCGCGCACAAGCACCCCTATAAAAGACCACGCCCTAGAGCTTATTCACATTGGCCCTCATTAGGACCCTGGCGGAGTGGGTTTCCGCCAGCGCTAATCGCGGCGGACCCGTCCGCCTTACTACGAGTTCCCTTAGCGCCATGGAGGTTTTCTCCGCCTGGTTTTACCGGGCGGAGAAAACCATGGCGCTAAGGGACCTCGTTGTTAATTACGCCGCCGTACTTTACGGCGGCGTAATTAACTCCTTCCCCACTCCCATTATACCCTATGGGGCAAGAATGGGAATGGGGAAGGGTAAAATGGGGATTGGGGATTTACCGCTCCGCCAAGGTCGGCATGGGGTGGTAAATCCGCCAACCCCCATGGCGCTATCGGCGGCTTTCCGCCATGCTCCGCGGTGCATTTAGCACCGCGGATTCCGCCAGGGTCGTAATGAGGGCCATTGTGTTTCTGGCTATTCTTCAGAGCACAGCTATTTCTCAAGCAACTTGCTGATTACACCATCGAGATGGCATCCCTGGCTGCAGAACTGCCACCTGGTGCTGCACCTGCTTCAGCATCACCCCCACCCCCTCCACCACCACCACCTCCCCAAGGGCCTGAAGAGGGGAACAGGAGTGAGGATGCGGAGGAGGAAGAAGAGGATGATGAGAATGAGGTAGAGGAAAACCCTACTATCCGCACTAGGCGTGAGTCTTGGGTCTGGCGGTTATTTACCATTCATGGTAATGTTCCTAAGGCTCGTGCGAACCGTGTTACCTGCAATGAGTGCAAAACGGTAAGTACAGCTTTGGGACCACTACTATGAAGCGACACCTGAGGTCATTTCACTCTGGGGCTATTCGCAGGGTTGTACCTTGCGAAGAACGTAGCAGGTTGATTTCCTCTACTTCATCCTCTGTTTCTGATCCTGTCACCACAGGACCACCTGTGGGGGACAGCGTCTTCCTCAAGCTGCCTCACAGGCCATACAGAATCTGATGACCCTTACCTTTCGAGGGTCACAGTTGTATATATGTACTGTGACACAGTACTCTGCAGGGGGAGCGAATTCGTAGTGCTTTTGAGACTATCGTCTCAGAGCACGAGAAGATCTGCTCACTACCCAAATAAAACCCACTCTACATCTTCCTCTCCCAGCTCGCCCTTTCTTATCCCTGTGGTTGGTGAACCCCCCCTTTACCTTCCTTTCCCCTCCTCTCCTAGTGTGTCGTGTATAAAAAACCAAAAAAAATACAAAATATCAAAAAAAAAAAAAAAATAAGGCTCTTTTCAGAGCCGCCTTTCACAGTTAAAAAATAGAAGTGAAAATAAATGAAGCAGGGCCCTTTGTATTTTTTAGAAGTCTGCGGACAGTTCGCGAACATTTAAAAAATTGGGTTGCTACCCCATCACAAACATTGCAATTTTCTCTGGGAAGAAGTGGTGGCTCTGAAAAGAGCCTTTGGGTGGTGTTTGTAAGTCAAAAATTATAAATGCTTAACACCTACTTCAAAATGGTTGTTGTAATTCCAAAAAAGAGCGCAATGCATTTTGTACATTTCTCAGAAAAATCTGATTGCCAGCATAAGTAAGATGGACTCCATCTCTGCGAAAAATGTATGTACTACGAAACATAATATTTTCATTGTGAAAAGAGGACATGCCAAAATCTCTTAGAAAGGCACAAACACCCTTATTAACATTGTGCCTTGCTTTTTCCATTTGTGGACCAAATGAAGAAGAACGAAGCCACATTTGTCTCTGTGCAATCCGTGAAAATATCACTTGAGAATTAGGAAACATGTCCATAACCTTCCCAAGTCCTTCTTCCATAGCAAATTGCAAAACAATTCCAGTCACATGTCCTAAACTGTTCCCTCCACAATGAATTACAATAATGTCTGGATGTTGCTCTGTCTCCAAAGTAGCACAGAGAGGTAGCAAGTCCAACCACTTCATTCCACGTACTCCATGCCAGTGTACTTCCACATGTGGGAATCCAAGATCTACAGCTACTCCACAGCTTTCTGCATGCACCTTCAACCAATGTATCCACGAATCTCCCAAAATCCAAACAATCTGTTTTCTGAAACACACAGCCATAGCTATCTTTTGTGCTCTCAACAAAAAGAGTATCTGAGAAACTCTCTCCTGGCACAACACAACCACTAAACTTTCCTGACCAATCCCTTTCAGTGCTTATTCTCATTTGCATGACTTCTGAACCCAAAAATCCCCGGATGTAACTCCCGATGTCCGCAAACTACCGATCTAACTGCATCATCATAGATCAGCACTGCAAATGTACTGTGAATCTCTCTGAGTACAAGTGTCATATCATTGGCAAGCACCATCTACCAGAAATACTGTACAAGTCTCCAAGATTTCTACTTGCAGCTCCATGGATATCCATATGCATGAACACAAACTTCAGGTATGCATATTTTCTGTACAGTAGATGAACACATTTTCAAACAGACTTTTAGCTTGTGTAATCTGTAAAATGAATTTATTGTATTTTTTTCAATTTCCTGAAATCAACTATCACTTATAAACCTTTATACTATTTACTTTCTTTATACACACACACTCAAATCATGTTAAACTAACATTTTTTAAATGAAATATATAGACTACATATATTCAAACAAAATTGCATGCAAGCACAATCTATGTTTAAATCTTTAAAAAAATACTTATACAATTTCATATTTTTTTGTTTTTATTTATTTATTTACTTAATTACTTTAATTTAGATATGACGTTGAGGCGCTATTACCTAGAACAGCTTACTTACAGAAATAGTGGTATTCACTGGTATATTATAAATTTCACAAGACATAGTAAAGATATTTTTATTTGCTACAGTTAGTCATTCAATACAATTGGTTCATTAAGAACATATCATATGTACTGAACTGATGCAAAGTAGCTTATGTAAATAAATTAGTTTAATGGTTTTAAAGAAGGCACTGAGGATTTCAATTAAAAAAATCAATATCTAAATTAAAAACAGCGCTATATACAAACAAAGTTACTAATTTGAAGCTTTTACAATTGCAGTGAAGACCAGTCTCCTGAAAAGAAGCAGCCGAATTCGAAGAACAAAGAAGAACTAAGAAGTTACCTGTTAATTTAAGAACAAAAGTGGGTAGAATATCACCATAATATTTGTATTATTAATCAAACATACTATAACGTTAATACAAGCTATTTTGCTGCCTAAAAATAGAGATTGTGTACCATTTTGTCCAAAAATCTCCATGTCTTAAACAGCGATTTAGAGCCAGAATGGCCCACAAATTCCTATTTTTGGATACACAAATTACCCAACTGAACCGCTACAATTTTCATATTATAGAACAAACAACAGTTTTAATTGTATACATTAGATTTGCTATTTGTACTTTTCCACACCACTAGCTTACTTTTTTTTTGTCATCTGAACCCCAGTTTAGTAACACATAAATTCAAGAATGCCTATCCCTACTAGTTGTAGTTCCCAATGCACAATCACACACCATTACATACATCTTTATCATCTTACTTAAACACTCATGCACACAGCACACATACATTCCAGAACACCCCAACCCATATCTTCTTTATTTTTTTCAACAGACCCTAAAGAATGCCTACCAAAAGTCAAGTCCGTAGAAAGCAACGCAAAAGTAGAGCAAATGAAAATAAAAGTGTACAACATAAGCATCCATCTCTAGCAGAATTTGTAAAAAAAGTTGAAACAAAACGGCTAATACAGTCATTTAGTGAAATACAAGAAGTTTCAAGTACAAAAACGTTGCCTCCTCTAATAAAATGTAAAACAAACCAAAAAACAATTAACAGGAAATCAGCTATCACTACAGATAAAACTACTTCTTCAAATTTTAATATAGTGCAAAGTAAGCATACCAAGAAAAGTATTTTAGCCAAAATGTACCGTCACAAAGTCCTTCAAAATCTTATAAAAACAGGAGAGAAATCAGGTTCAATGCTTAAAACCTATCGTAGGAAATTAATCTTAGAAGCGTTTATGGACAGTGCAATTCTTCTGAAAAGAAAGTTATTTATTTTACTGTTAAACCAAATGAAACCACTAACAAAACTAATAACTAAATTACAAAAAAGACTTCTCAATAAGCAAAATGTCAACAGAAAGAACTTCTTAAGTATCTGCGGAGGTGAATCGAATCACACTACGAGCACAGAATCATATTTTAATGAAGAAGCATACAAACAAAAGCAAACAAATACAATTGCCATACATAGCAGTGGTCGAGGTTATGAAAAAGTGAATAATACCATAATGGAACAAGAAGTACTCCTTACAAAAATATGCCCTGAAAACTTAGAATTACCCCTCCATTCAACTGAATCAGAACGTCTAGTGTACAAATGGCCATGCACGTCAATGTGTAACATTCCCAAACAATGTTTCAAATCTTTACGCCAATTCCTCAATAAATATGTAAAAAGCAAAGACAAAATCAAAATTAAATTACTGCAAAATATGGATACCTGTCCAGTGCGCAAGTACACAGGACTACAAGGACATTCATTGGCCTGCATTACAGGACCTACTTGTAAAACCACTTTCCATGATATCAAAAGGATATCAACACATCATTCAACTATAAGAAATCTAGTCTATAAACTGTACTATGCTAAAAGTCCTGCTTTAGCACTAGCAAAGTTAAATAACATCCTTCTACATGGTACAGCAAAAGACCTACTTGAAGAAATTCACTATATCCAGAAAAAATATTTTGGAAGTGAAAGCCATTTACAGAATGAAATAGCTTTAAACCAATTAAGCAACAATTCTACATATGGCAACCTTTTGCTAAACACATACAAAAAAGAAATACTAAAATTTAAAAGTACATCAGCTGAAGTACCAAACGATGTATGTGTATGTTGCTGTAGAACCTTTTATAAAAGTAACACAAAAACTGTAGACCTATCATACAAAATAGAAGACAATGAAGATTCTAAATAGTTTGAATTAGCTCTCTACCTTGTAGCAGAAAACAAATACGAAATAACTGAGCACTTAATACTTTGCAGTTACTGCACTACAAAACTTGACAACAACCAAACTCCTTTACGTGCTAGCACAAATAATTTGGAATTATACCCAGTACCAAAACCCCTGCAACAACTTAATTTATAAGAGAGCATCATAATTCAAACAGTACACCCATTTCAAGCAATAATACGCCTTCAACCAAAAACAGCAAAACTACCTCCCTCTGAATTGGTAAAAGGCATTCGTGGAAAAGTCGTTTATTTACCATTAGATCTAAAAGAAAATGTGCATACTCTAGGAGTGCAACGTCCAATGCAGCAATCTTTAATTATCTTAGTAAATGGAGTACCTACAAAAGACAAAAAAATATGGCAACAGCTGGTAGATTTATATACAGTTAGACAAGCCTTCCAATATCTTAAAGAGAATAATGAATATTACAAAGAAATTAATATTGAAGAAAACTTGAAAGATACAACTGAAATAATTCAAGAAACACAAGAAGCTGGTCAATTTGAGCTACTAGATCCTGCTACAATATCAAATACTTTAGACCATTATACAATTCTTCCTTTGCACTGTAATGACACCGTAGAAGATGTACTGGAAACTTACCAAATACGTCAAACAAAAGGATCGCCAATCAGCATATGGGAAAAAAGTATAGAAGCACGTGCTTTTCCTCTACTCTTTCCTACTGGCAAAGGAGGAAGGTATGATGATAGACCTTTTCAAATATCAGCTTCAGAATACCGCTCATTACGGATGTATTCTGAAGATCCCAGATTTAGACAAAATGTGGAATACATATTCCACCTACTCTTTGAAAGTGAACTAGCAACTTTATGTTACGGAGTTGCACACATATTAAAATCAGGATCACACTTTCAAAATATGATAGCTACACAATTATTAGAAAAAGTGCAACAAAAGGATGAGGTTTTACAATCAAATATTACAAATCTATTAGCAAATATGCATGGTACTAAAGAGTACTGGTTTCGACGTCATGGAGATGTACGTTGTATGATCAGAAACCTTGGCCGACCCACTTGGTTTGTTACATTAAGTTGTGCAGAATATGCATGGGAAGATTTACATGATTTCCTACGCATATCAAATAAAAACAAAACAAACATAGATATACCAACACCTGGAGAACTTTGTTCTTTGGATCCTGTTAATGTTTCAAGATATTTTCACCATCGCTTCATTGCTATGCTACATTTTATTTGTAATAAAACTGTTCCTCCCCTTGGAGAAGTGCAACACTTCTTTTGGAGAAAAGAATACCAAGCCAGAGGAGCACCACATATCCACATGCTTTTATGGATTAGAGATGCTCCTAAATTTGGTCAAGACAGTGATGCCACTGTTTTACGGTTTATTGAAAAATATGTCACTTGTGAAATTCCATCAGAAGCCACAAATAGTGATCTTCATGCACACATTTTACAATTTCAAAGACACAAATGTGGAAAATATTGTCGTCGCAAATACAAAAACAAAGGGAAATACTACACCAAATGCCGATTTGGTTTCCCTAGACCAGTTACAAATACAGGTCAAGTGAACAACCTCATGTCTTCAGTTAGACATAGTGTTAAAGGTAAGTCACCTAAAAATACATATTACATAAAAAGAAAAGAAGAAGAAAAATATATCAATGATTATAATGCAATCATTGCCCACTTATGGAATGCAAACATAGATGTGCAGTACATTGCAGACAATTCTACTGCAGTTGCACGATATGTCACAGCATACTTAACTAAAGCAGAAAAGACAGAGCTCCAAGACCTCTGGAATGACCTGTCATCAGATAAAACAGTATCTCAGAAATTATACAGCTTGGGCATAAAAATGCTCACCCATAGAGAATGTGGGTCATGTGAAGCAGCTGATTGTTTAACTGGTACTGCATTGTATGGTAAATCTGAAAATATAGTATGGCTAAGTCTTGGTCCAGCTAAATCTAGAAAAAGAGTTATATTATATAGAGATATAGAAACAATAGCCAAACATGATCCCAACAGCCAAGACATTTTAAAAAGCAATGTATTGGACACATACTACCCAAACAGAAGTAATACTTTGGAAAACATGAGTCTATACCACATAGCCCAAAACTACACATACAAAAATAATATGAAACCTGATGAAAAAAAAGGTAAATATAGAGTGACAAACTGTGAAGGCAGCTTAGTTAAACTCACTAAACCAAATTTAAGTAATCATATCAAATTGTCATTAAAGACTCCTCAACATAAAGAAGTATATTACATGTCCCTGCTACAACTCTTCAAACCATGGAGAAAAGAAGAACAATTACTAGATAACTATGACTCATATGAGGATGCTTTCAAAGCAAATGAAAGCACTATAACTGATGTAAACTTTACACAGTACAAAACAATGTTGCACAATGAACAGCAACACGAAGAAGAACTCCAAGCCCAACTAGATAAGGACACTCCTGACAGTAGTCAACCTTCTGTAACAGGAAGCAAAGAACCACTGGGAGAACCACTAATAATAAATGAGGCAGAATTAGCTATGATAGAAGTAGAAAACACCATGTGTCAGTATGAAGATAAGGAAGACTTAACTATACAAGAATCAAAACTAAACAATGAGCAAAGTAGCATTTTTCAAGAAGTAACAAAACAAATTGCACATGGTGTAAAACATGAAAATAAAGAATGTTCCTGCCATAATTATAAACCTATACTACTGTACGGCAGTGGTGAAGCTGGTTCTGGCAAAACATTCCTAATCAAAATCATTAGTAAGTTCCTTCAACAATTGACAAACAACAAACTGTCAGCTGTTCTCACTGCCCCCACAGGTTTAGCTGCCTACAACATAGGTGGTGTTACATTACACCGATTACTACTATTACCAGTAGAACACCAGAACAAATTAGACTATTACAAACTTTCTGCAGAAGCTGCAATTGAATTACGCAGAGTATTGAAACAAATGAAAATGCTACTAATAGATGAAGTGAACATGGTCTCCAACCTGATGTTAGCTTTGATTCACCTCAGATTACAAGAAGTACTCAAAACAGACTATGAAGAGCTCTTTGCAGGAAAACACATTATTGTTTTTGGAGATCTGCTTCAATTAACACCAGTAAAAGGTGAGCTTATTTTTAAAACATTAGGACACAAACTCTGCCATAAAACTGTTGGCAGCATTGGATATGTCAACCTTTGGCAACATTTCCAATACAGAGAATTAACAGAAAACATGCGGCAATCTGCAGATCTCACTTATGCCAACATTTTAAAAAGTATCAGAGTTGGTATACTTTCTAAAGAAGCAGAAGCAATATTGGAAACCCAGCACATTAATGCACTTTATGGCGATAATGCATGTGCTACAGAAGTTATGGAACAATTAACCCACAAAAATGTCAATTGTATGGCCTTATGCCAACTCTTGCAAGCTGTTTCAAATTCAATGAAATCATGCTAAGTAAAGAAATGCAACCAATCATGGAAATTAGCGCCACAGACAAACTAGATGTACAGGGTATGACACTACCCATGTGTGACCAAGCCACAACAAGACTAAATAGTTCAGAAAAATTAATCTCAAACACAGCAGGCTTAGAAAAGATATTAAAATTATCCTTAAATTGAAGAGTAATGCTTAAAAGTAACCTTGACGTGGACCAAGGACTAGTTAATGGAGCACTGGGTGCAGTTGTTGGCTTTCAAACATACCCACGCAACAACAAAATTCAGTTTGTCAATATACTCTTTGACAAACTTTCAGAAGTAAAAAGGATAGGACGCTCAACAGCTAGATTCCTTCTCTTCAAAGATATTTATGTACGCAGAGAACAATTTTCTCTAACTCTTGCATACGCAGTCACGATTCATAAATCACAAGGTCTTACCCTAGACAAAGCAATGATAGATATTGGTAACACAGTCTTTAAAGAAGGCATGAGCTATGTCGCACTATCACGCTTACGTACACTTGACGGTCTATTTCTAATCAACTTTGATGCAAGTAAAATAAACGCTGATATTCCTTGCATTTTAGAATACAATAGACTTCGCTCACTATACACCCCCCACCTAAACACATATTCTGTTCCACAAAAAGTAAAACGTTATAAAAGAAAAATAAATCAAACAGAAATGCAACAGGATGTCACTGCAAATCATCCAAAGAGAGTAAAAGAAACTAATACTTCATCAAGTACCACAAGCAAAAAAGAATCAATTAGGGAAAGTAAACCAAGTACTTCTTTAAAGAAGGAAGACAAACTCCAAAAAAAGCAGTTAGATACAGAACTACCTGGACCATTTAAATTCTCAAATATAGTTGGTGTAAGTTACTACGCAAATGTAGCAATGAATATTCTATTTCAATTACCACCAATTGTTGACAACATTTACTTACACAGTACAGACCCATTGTGTTTGCAAATGTTAGTACTTCACAGAAATGCAGCAAACAATCCTGACAACACGTATAGTGTTTTTGGAATAAGACAACAATTGGACTACTGTGCTGGAATGGTGAAATTGACTATAAATTCACAGGAAGATCCCCAAGAATTTCTAATGTACTTACTACAAGTACTGGAAAACAAAAACATACCTATAAATGAAATCTTTCAGATTTCATACATGTGGAAACATACATGCACTCTCTGCAACAATGTGACACAAGAAGAAATCCCCAATGAACGCTTCGTATATATATCAATACCAAATTGTGAATCCATTCCATTTCAGCGACTTGTACAAAATGCAAACCATGGTAGATTATGCTCTACCTGCAATTCAGATAATCGCTCCACGTTAGTAATACAAACACATAGTAAATACATAATACTAATGCTTCTACGTTACAATGCAGATGGTACCAAAAACAACTGCAAGCTGACTGGATTCACACATGGTCAAATATCACTTGGTAAGAAAACCTTCACAACAATAGGTATAATCTACCACGCAGGAGCCACAACCAATTCAGGGCACTACACTGCATATATAAAAAAGAATTGTGGATGGTTTGAATGTAATGATAGTACCATTACTCTAAAGCAGAGATTACCAGGAAATCTTACAAACGCTTATTTGATGTTCTTAAAACCACAATTTGATAACTAAACTGTATTTAAACCCTAAGTAAACTCGTGTTAAAAAAATATAAACTGTTAGAATACTCCAAAAGCTATCTAACTGCTCAAAGATTCTACAACAACTAATCAGATAAATGAATACCACTAAATTAGACCAAAAAATACACAGTTAGAATACGCCAATTGGTATCCAACTGTCCCAAAATTTAACAATATCCAAATAGATAAATCAATACCACTAAAATATATCAAAAAAATAGACAGTTAGAATACGCCAATTGGTATCTAACTGCTCCAAAATTTTATAATATCAAAACAAATAAATATGTTACTGCTCCAAAAAAATACAACAAGCCAAAGTATAAAGCATTAGCCAGAAACAATAAGTAAACACTGAAAACAAACAAACAAATAAACTGTAGCATAACAGAAAAAGGTTTTTTTTTAATCCAACATGGATTTTTTTTTCTCCCACGGACCAAATGATTTTAGCAACAAATACAGAAACTGAGCAAATTGCACAGTACTCTGATTTGTAATCTACTAAATATGAGGGTCCAAAAAAAAAAAAAGTATATTGATTATACAATGTAATAAGTCATTACAAAATGCTAATACTAACATGCTATTTTCTTTTATCACAGAAATGAACAAGAAAAACATGGACTCCCGTTACTAGACCAAACAGTAAGTATACAATAATAAGGAGAACCATAGCAGCATATCACTTCCATAGTATCTAATACCTTTGTTCCTTATACATTTGTTTTTCACCCAAAGTTATAAGCAAATATGAATGTGATATGCTGCGGTGGTTTTTGCCAGGGCATAGAGTCTTGGGTGCATGGCCAAATAGCCATGCACCCAAGACTCTATGCCCTGGCAACAACCACCGCAGCATATCACATCCATAGAGTCAAACATTTCAACTATGGTCTATGGAAACTTTTAATGTCCGCGGACATTATGAGTGTTCTTAGAACACTTTCAACTTGCCATCGAACAATACGGACAGCGTTTTCAGGACACCCCCTACGAACATTTCAGAACAACGCGATAGTTCTTAGAACACATTCAACTTGACAGAGAACAATACGGACAGCGTCGTCAGGACACCCCCATTTTGTTTATTTGCGAACATTTCAGGACACTGCGAGTGTTCTTAGAACACATTCAACTTGCCAGCGAACAATATGGACTACGCCTTCAGGACACCCCCTACGAACATTCCAGGACACCGCGAGTGTTCTTAGAACCGTCTTCAGAACACCACCATCTTGTTCATTTGCGAACATTTCAGGACACCACAAGTGTTCTTAGAACACATTCAACTTGACAGAGAACAATATGGACAGCGTCCTCAGGACACCCCCATTTTGTTTATTTGCGAACATTTCAGGACACCGCGAGTGTTCTTAGAACACATTCAACTTGTCAGCCACAACCCCCATTCATATTTGCGAACATTTCAGGACACAGCGAGTGTTCGACAACGTCTTCAGAACACCCCCATTTTGTTTATTTGCAAACATTTCAGGACACTGCGAGTGTTCTTAGAACAGTTTCAGTTTGCTTGCGAACAAAACGGACACATATTGAGTCCTCAGAACACCCCCCATTCAGTTTATTTAGAACATCTCAGAACACCCGTGATGTCCGCAGACAAATCGAACACAAAAAGAACGTCTAACACATAAAAAACACAACTTTCATCCTATCTCATACACTCCCACCCTCCCCAAACACTCCTACACACCAACACACTCTACTAAATACACATTTTGAACAAAGTTTCACCGCGCTGTCCGCGGACGACCGCAAATCCAAGATGGCGGGCGCTACCAAAAATCTGACGCGCTTCACGCTCCACACCGTCCAATCAGCGAACACGTTGCATGTCCGCGAACATCACGCAAGCCGATTGGCCAATCAGGACACTGTCTGCGGAGCGAACAGGGAAGTGTGTCCGCGGACCGAACACAGATATCACTAATTTTTTTTACCTACTTTTCGGTCATTTTAAAAAAAACTACTGGACGGATTTTCACCAAATTTGCAAAAGCACGCTTTTGGGACCAAGCCACTGCTCCTGGTCCAAATTTGGTGAAAATCCATCCAGCGGTTTGGGCTGTAGACGCGAGCAACATTTTTTTCCCATTCAGTCTATAGGAAAAAAAAAAGTTTTGGGACCCCCCTATAACTTTGCCCCCCCTGGACGAATCCGCACCAATCTTTGCAAATAAGTTCAGAGTGACCCAAATACTTTTCTTGCAAAGTTTGGTGAGGATTCGTCCAGGGAGATTGAAGTTATAAGCCGCCCAAAAAGTGTTCTTCCTATGGAAACAGCAATTTAACCATAACTACATGGCCACTACCGTGGCCATGTGATATATGTGTATATATATATATATATATATATATATATATATATATATATATATATATATATATATATATATATATATATATATACATATATATATATATATATCGGGTGAATGGGCAAGGGTAATCATAAATGTTGGGGGCACGGGGAGTCTGCCAAATAATTGTGTGGTAAGTCAGACATAGGAGTCAGAAAAGAAGACATGTTTTTAAGGCCGGCAAGTGTATTAAAGTAAAGAAAGGGCCTCTACTATCACTGCTTCTAAGATGATGAAAGTTCCCTACCATACAAAATATAAAATGGGTGGTTGTCATGAGGTTTTACACAAAATATGCCTGTGCCCTGTCCAAGCATATGCTACCCCATGTACTGACCCTGCCACTCATAGTCTCCACAGGTGGATACCTTTGTTTCTCATATAGGTCACTTGTTGCATTTGAATGTATTTTAATGTATGGCATGTCACATGGTGAATTTTAATATATTGCATGATTTTTCATTTCCACTATTGTATTCTCATATCACATTTTATATGACTGAACTTGCATTTCAATGTATTGCATGGCTTTTCATTCCCCACTGTATTTCCATCTTGTAAAATTGTTCACACCCCAGGCACAGTTAGGAGCTGCCGGTTTTACAGCCAGCGATTCACCTCTTCCTAAGGACCTCTTCCCAACCCCAGTCCCTGCATGTGTACCCAGCTGTCCCCATCCTGTGACCTCCTCTTCCCCTTTCTGTCACTTGGACTTTCCTGCTCCCCCAAAGGGGCCTGCTTATGCTCTGATTCCCAACTCTTCCTCTGGAATCATGAGAACAGCTCTGGTCACCTCAAGAGTGGGTAAGGGGAGCCCTTCCATCTCCTTAATTTGCTGTTGTCCCTTGATGTGTGCCCACCTGTCACGTCCCTGCTCCTTCCTCCTTGATCCCTCGATCCCCTTCCTGGGACAGCTGTGGAGGAGGGAGGCTCTGCCTGCATGTATCAGCCTGCCCCCGTGTGAATGTCCACCCTTTCTGTCACTTGGACAGCTGTGTTCCCCATGGACATGTCCCCTTCCTCCTGGGACCCTCTGGGCAGCCTCTGTCCATTTCGGTTGTTACATCTATTGCTAACAAGGGGTCATTATAAGTATGTCTTAATTGTCTACAATCTATAATTTTTTAACACTTTTATTTTAGTACGGTTGCATATATGGGAAAACAATGCAATAAATCAAGTACAACTAAATGTTCAATGGGGCTTAGAGCACACGTTTCGTTTCATTTCGTCTGTCTCCCCCCCCTCCCTCCTACTCCATGGTGCTCTCTGTCTCACCTATCTTCTCTAACTGCTTCTCCATCGACTATCCTGCTCTCCTCACTAAATCTGGTAGGAAAAAGTTTAAAAAGGACATCCTGGTCTCCAACCCAGGCCTCCCTATCGCTGACACCTACACTAATGCCTGCTCTAAGGAAACTCTCACTGACATCCTCTTTTTCGTGCCTTCGCCCAACCTATGGACCCTTCATATGGTCTCTGTGCTCTCTCCTTTCTCCTCCTCTCCCATTAATGGTGGCACCCGTTGGGATGTCCTATTGGCCCCCTTCCGCTCCTCTAAGGCCATCATTAATGTCTACGCTAATGGGACCATCTTGGTCCAAGGCACCCAGGCCAACCTTCACCTCTTCGATAGACGCTTCCCACACCTCATCAACTTCCTCCCCTCTCCTGCTGTCCCCCCTCCTCTATCCTTGGCTACCTTGCCTCTACCCTCCCTCCCTGCCCCCTCTCGTGCTCCTTCACCTCCTTCCTCAATACCTCCGCAGGGCGTACCTCTGATCTGTACCCCTCCGCGGAAGTTCTTCAAGGATGGCAGCCTTCTCCACATTGCCACTCTAAACACTCGCTCTGCCATCAAGCACTCTGTCACCTTCTTGAGGAACTGGACCTCGACGTCCTCTGTCTCACTGAGACTTGGTTCACAGCCTGCTCTGCCACCAGCTTTGACACACTCCTACCTGACGGTTACAAGATCCTCTCCATGCCCAGGCCTAACCGTGCAGGGGGTGGTGTTGCCCTTATCTTCCCTGAGTGGATTCCTGCCACTGTCACTCCCACTCAGACCTACTCCTCTTTTGAATGTCTTGTCTGCCGACTCTCTCTCTCTCCTAGCCATTCCCTTACCGTGGCTACTATCTATCGGCCACCTGGTCAAATTTCCTCCTTCCTCTCTGAGTGGGCTGACCTCTCCTCCGCACTCCTGTCCTCAACCACTCAACTCCTCCTTCTTGGCGACTTCAACATCCACCTTGATGCCTCCAGTCCCCCCACTTGTCTCTTTCGTGACCTCTGCGACTCTCTCTCACTCTCTATTCTCCCGTCTGGGCCTACTCACTCTGCTGGGCACACTCTTGATGCTCTCATCTCTTCTGACCTTCCCCTCTCTGTCCCTCTCTCCACTCCTCTCTCCTGGAGCGATCACTTTCTCCTATCCTCCCACCTCACCCTCCCTACCCCTCAGGCAAAGCCACCCTCTTCACTGCCACCCACCTTCTCGGTCATCCGACCCATGAAGCGTGTGTCAGTTGAGGCTTTTGCTGCTACCTTCTCTCCCCCCCCTGCCCCTTCGGCTGACTCCCACCCTGACACAGCCCTCTCCATGCTCCACTCTGCTATATCTGCTACTCTTGATATCCTTGCCCCCGTCATGAGAATCCGCCTGAAGCCCAAAGCCAAATGTAACTCCTTGTATGACTCAGATCTCGTCACCCTAAAACTCAAGTGCAGGGTTGCTGAGAGGAAATGGCGTGCTTCATGTTCATCCTCTGACAAACTGGCCTGCCGCCTGCTTCAAAGGCAGTACCGGCTCTCCGTTCTCACCAAGAAGAGAGCCCTTATCCAAGCCCGCATCTCTGCGGCATCAAACAACTCCGCCGAACTCTTTAAAATCTGCAAGGAGCTGGCCAACCCTGTTGCAGTCTCTACCTCTCCTGTCCCCTCCCAGGCCCTCTGCACTGCACTGGCCTCTCACTTCATCTCTAAAACTCAGGACATCCTGTCCTCGCTCTCCTCCTCTCACCTCCCTCCCTCCCTACCCGGCTCCTCCTCTGGCCCTTCTGCGGTCAACCCTCCTCCCTCTTTCTCTGCCTTTCCACCCTTCTCTGCTGACGAGGTTTCCAGACAAGTCCGATCCATGAAAGTCTCGTCTAAACAGGTTCACCCCTGTTCCTCCAAAACTATCAAGGACCACATCGACTCCCTGGCTCCTGCCCTGGCTGACTTTTGCAACCACTCCTTCGCCTCTGGAGTCTTCCCTTCCCCCCTCAAGCACTCCCTTGTGCACCCTCTTCTCAAGAAACCCTCTTCCGACCCCTCCTGCCCGGCTAACTATCGCCCTATCTCCATCACTCCCTTCCTGGGCAAGCTCCTGGAGAAACTGGCCATCTCCCAGCTTAACCTCCATGCTGAATCTGTTGGTAGTCTTCATGACCATCAATCTGGCTTCAGAGCTGCCAGAAGCACGGAAACTGCTCTTCTGAACATCTGTGAAGACCTGCTCCTGAACCTCGATTCCAACACTCCGTGTGTTCTCATTCTGCTCGATCTCTCCTCTGCCTTTGACACTGTCAACCATGCCATCCTGCTCAACCGTCTCCGGGAAAACCTGGGTATCACTGGTCAGGCTCTGGCGTGGCTGACCTCTTTCCTTTCAAATCGACCCTCCCAGGTCCAACTGGGGTCCTTCCTCTCCGACATCTTTTTCTCCACCTGTGGTGTCCCCCAGGGATCTAATCTCTCTCCCTGGCTGTTCAACCAGTATCTGGCTCTCCTTGCCCACCGCATCGCCGCTCTCTGCCCTAATTTCCAGTGCTATGCGGACGATACCCAGCTCATTTTCAGGCTACCCTCAGCCTCCCCCTCTCCTTCCCTCATCTCTGACTGTCTGTCTGCTATCCAAGAATGGTGTGCCGCCAATGACCTCTGCCTTAATGCCAGTAAGACTGAGATTCTACTCATCGGTACTCCTACTCCCTCCTTCCCTGCAGCTCTCTGGCCTGCCTCCCTTGGCCCCCTCCCTGCTCCTACCTGCAAGGCAAAAAACCTTGGGGTCATCTTCGACTCCACACTCTCCTTCTCTCCTCATATTTCTGACGTCGCCAAGAGGTCACACTACCAGCTGCACCTCCTCAGAGGTATTCTTCCCTTCCTCTCCTTCCCCCAGAAGCTCACTGTCTCCCGAGCCCTGGTTCTCTCGAAGCTGGATTACTGTAACAGCCTCTATCTTAATCTGCCTGCCTCCACTCTCCGCCCTCTGCAACTCATCCAGAACAGAACTGCGAGACTTGTCCTTGGCCTCAAGCCCAGGGACCGTATCTCTCCAGGACTGAAATCTCTACACTGGCTCCCAGTGGCTGCGAGGATAAAGTTCAAAACCCTCTGCATTGTCCACAAGGCCTTCTGGGGCCTGGGTCCTAAATACCTTCAACTCTCTCTTCCCAAATATCTTCCTCCCCGAGCCCTTCGCTCATCCGCCTCCAACTCCCTCATGGTCAGCCACTTCTCGAAGCAACGAGCTGGGGGTAGATCTCTCTCCGCGGCAGGGGCCTCCCTCTGGAACAGCCTTCCTGCCTCCCTGAAACTTGAGGAGAACCACCTCCGGTTCCGGAAGCACCTCAAAACCTTCCTCTTTGCTTCTGCTTTCTCTCTCCCTCTCCCCTGCTGAACAGCTAATTAATTCTTCACTAAACTGCACTGATCCTGCAACTGGACCACTCTAAACTGCCTTCGGTCCTGGTCCCAGTCACTGATCCCCTGGAACCCCTCTGCACTACGGGACTGTCTCTGTATCCCTACAGCCCCCCCCTTCCCCAGCACTTGTTCTGCACTTACCTTGCACTTGCCACTAGCTGGCCCTTTTTTATTTATTACTTACGCCACTTACCTTTACTGCACTTCCCCCCCTCCCCTTCCCCTTGCACTTTTCCCCTCTCCCCCTCCCCTGCACTTGCGCGATCTGAATGACACCTGGCCTAGTAGGATCGTTTGTTTTGTCTCCCCTTGTTCCTCCCCTCCCTGCCTCGTCGCGCCTTGAAACACCTGTGTATAGGCGCGTTACAAATACCATATCATATCATATCAAACGTGGCCCCAAGTCGGACCTTTGGGTGAGTACACCAGTAGCGGAGCTGGGAGTAGGAGAATCTGTCAGTTTCGGCCAGCTGGAAGGTTGTTTCACAACTTTCAAACATACGTGATTGGCCGTTTTCGAACAGTTGTGCTAAGGTTTTCAGTCCCCCTTTCACCCAGTTCCTTAAATTCATGAGGTGGGTTCCCGGGGTGAAGAACTGATTCTGCCAAATTGGCGTGTTCGGGCCTAGGCCATTTGGGATATCTTTAGATGTCAATGCCCAATCCCACACCTGCAGTGTAGGTGAGAGCAAAGGGGAAGTGGCAGTCTTGACTGTTCAATCTCTACCCATCTTGCCTCCAAAGTGAGGAGCCAGGCCAGGAAACTTGCCAGTTGGGTGGCCACCTGATATTTACGCAAGTCCGGGACTCCTAAGCCTCCCAAGCTAGCACGGATCATCATACTTTTTTAGGGATCCTGGCTCCCCCCCCATATAAATCGGAACATTTTCAGTTGTAAGTGTAGAAGGGGAGGTAATGGGATTGGGACAGGCATAGTGGAGCAGTAATAAATAAATTGTGGGAGCAGGTTCATTTTGCAGGCTGTAATTCACCCCAAGAGTGATATTTCTTGGGAGGCTCAGCGTTCGAGATCGTTATCTATTTCTTTAAAGAAAGGGGGTGGAATTTGCTGATTATCTATCTCACGGTCTGCCCGGGACCTGTACGCCAAGATAGCTTATGGATTTCCCATTCCATTGGATGGGGCAGAGTAGTTGGAGGGCTCCCATCTCCTATGAGGTCAAATTCACCCCCAGGGCTGAGAATTTCCCGTAATTGATCGTGAACCACGCAACCCTTCCAAATGTGTGTAGTTCTAGGAGGGAGTGCGTCAGAGAGGGCTGGATATTTAATATGGATAACAAGATGTCATCAACACAGAATGACATTTTATGTTGTGTGGAGCCTATTTGTAACCCCGGGATGTTGGAGTCCTTGCGAATCAGTTGGACCTGTGGTTCCATTATTAAGGAGAACAACAGGGGGGAGAATGGGGATCCCTTTCTGGTGTGACAGGATAGTGGTATGGGTGCCGTCAGCCTTTGGTTAACCCACAGCGATGTTTTCGGTGACTGATAATTGGCCACGCCCATTTTATGGAATAGTGGGCCGAATTGAAAGACTTCGAGAGTCAGTTGCACGAGGACAAGTTTACTTTGTCAAAGGTCTTGGACGCGTCCAGGGCTAATAGTGCTATTTGATGGTGGTGAGAGTGCTATGTGATGGTGGTGAGAGGATGCCATGTCCACCAAGTTTAGTGTTCGCCGGATATTTTTCCGCATTGACCTGCCTAGTATGAAGCCGGTTTGGTCTGGGTTCATTATATTGGGGAGGATTGCTGCCAGACGATTCGCTAATACTTTAGAGTATATGTTGGCGTATATGTTTAGTAAAAAGATGGGCCTATATTCAAGGCACTCTCTGCGATCTTTCCCAGGCTTCAGTAGGACAATGGTCGTGGATTATTGCATTGTTGGAGTGATGGAACCGGAGAAACCGACGGAATTAAACAGGGCCATCAAGGGGGTCAGGAGTTGGGGGCAAAAAATTTTATAGAATCTCGTTATGAACCCATCGGGGCCCGGGCGATATTTTTTAGAGCTTTAATCACTCTGTATACTTCTTTGCATGTAATTGGGGTGTCCAAGGCTTCAATGTCTGTCTTTTTGAGGGAGGGTGGTCTCTTTAATATACTGCTCGTGTTCCGTTCTATTGCGGGGGCCGCTGTCATGGTGTCAGTGAGATGGGATGTGGCCAGCTGTAGCTTGGCTTCTTCCGTGTAGTGGGTTTTCGCCTGTGGATCTCAATGGCCTGTGATGGTGTATCTTCACTTTATCTTAGCACATTTTTCCACCAAGAACTTATTAGCTTTATTGCTTTTGGTGTAATAGGTCTGTTTGGATTTGGCTAAAGTATAGGCTGTATCCTCCGCATAGTGGGCCTACAACCTGTTTTGGGCAATCTGCATGGTGTGATGGGCCCTTGTGGACCATCCCTTCTTGTGATTTCCTTCAGCTATTATTATTTTGTTTTCTAGCCTCGTGCATGCCTCTAGTCTACGCTTCCGGTATGCCGCCCCATGGGCTGCAGGTTCACCCATGATTACCGATTTCATGGCGTCCCAAGTGTTCAATAATGAGGTGTGCTCTGTCGGGTTCTCCTGAAAGTAAGTTTGGATCACTTTTGTGATGGTGTCCCTCAGAGCCATATCATTCAGAATGGGATAATATAAGCTGCAGAGCAGTCTGGGAGGGGTATCTGGGTTATAGGCCCCGGAGGTCAGCATGACTGGGGAGTGGTCTGACAAGAGTCTTGGATTTAGAGACACCTCATCGACGAAGGTGAGCAGTTGTGGGGATGTCAATAGTAAGTCTATTTGTAAAGAAGTCCGATGTACATGCGAGAAGAAAGAGAAGACCCGCTCGCCCTGACTCAACACCATCCAAGAGTCCACCACCCCCAGTGCTCTGAAAAGGCGAAGGAGCCGCATGGTTATTTTGAAGTCCCTCAGGGCCGGTGGGTGAGATTTGTCCATCAGAGGGCCGAGGACCGCATTGAAGTCTCCCACAATGATCACTTGGCCCTCGATGAAGGGGAGAAATTTAGCCTCCAGCTCCCTGTAGAAAGACTCCTGTCCTTCAATAGGTGCGTAGACTGAGATCAGGGTAAATAGTTGCCCAAAAATGGTACCTTTAATTCCGGTATAGCTTCCCTCTGGGCTGTACAGCATCTCCAGAGCCTTGACAGGATACCTTTCGCCAAGAGGATTGCTGTGCTGCCTCTCTTTGAGCCACAGGAAGTTAGGAATTGGTGTGGGAAATTTCTGCTTCAGAGGCGTGGGGAGTCCCGTGCGAGCAAGTGGGTTTCCTGCAGGAAGACCACACAGCTCCTCAAGTCCTGCAAGCGCTCAAGCATAGATTCATGCTTTGTTGGTACGTTTAGTCCCTTCACATTGAGGGAGATAAAGTTCAGTTTCTGGTGGGGTTGTGGTTCCATGGGAGAGTCCTGTTCCACCAGGGTTAGGGGGACAGTCAGGTCAGGTTTGGCTGCCATCCCTATCTCTTGCTGTTATAGCCCACTTTACAACCAGGTTTTTAACTGTTGCTTCCAACTCTGAAGCATTAACCAAACTGTTGCAGTTAACATCCAACACACTGCCTTTAACCATAATGTTGAACTGAAGATGGGGTGTTTACCCCATGGTTCTTTTGGCGCTATATCACTTTTAGGCTGCTTTTAGGCCGGGCCTAAGCCATGTGAAACCCAGAATTTTTCATAAAAGCTTATTGGTTTCCGGTGATGTGGTGAGGACGAGTCTGGGTTGGGAAGATCACCAGGTGGGAAGGGCCCCAATTGTGGATAAGGGGGAGGAGCCTTCAGGTTTGCTGCGGAATGGTTCCTGACCTGCATCATTTGGCCACTTTCGCCCAGATGTTTCGCTTTGGTCTGGATGTCTCGCTTCTGGTTGGGGAGATGGGTCTTGATGAGGGGCCTGCATCTGCTTCCAGGGAGGACATTTTTAGAATATCTTCGGCTTCATCCAGAGAGATGATGGTGCGGGAGGTGTCTGACCAGGTTTTGGTCTTGCAAAAATGCTGTCAGGGGCCTGAGTTCTTTCTATTTTTGTATGGTCTCCACCGCGAGATTCTGGAAGCTCGGTAGTCGGGAACCTTGAAATGTTAAGTCTCCTTGAGTCTGGCTGGCAGTTAGGATCTTTTGTTTTGTTGTGTAGAAGTGGACCTGGGTGATGACGTCCGGGGGCCTGTCTGCTAATCGGCTTGCCCGGGTGCGTATTCTGTGGGTGCGGTCAAGAGGCAGCATCGACTTGTCCAGGTGAGGAAGGAGTGTCTGAAAGAGTTTGCCAATATAGGCGGGGAAAGCTTGATCCGTGATTGAGGTGGGCACTCCCTTGATTCGAAGGTTGTTCCTACGGCCCTATTTTCCATGTTCTCCTGTCTCCCCGCCAACACATCCCTCTTCCCCTCCAACACCTGGATCCTTCTTTGGAGTTCTGCCACCACCCATCGCTGCATTATCCATTAAAGGGATAACTAATGAGCCTTGGTGAACAAGGAACAAACAAATAGATAATGATTAAAAGATGCAAAAGCTTGTGGACAAAAGAGAATGTGGTAATCTGAGTAATTATGGCTTTTCCATATCCCCAGAAGACTATTAATGTTAAAAAAAAGTCTTAGTCGAACAATAAAGAAATGCCTCTTGATAGTAAGACAGTATTCTAAATACTGTTTACGCAAATTAATATTTGCTATAGCTACATGTAACGATTTGGAGGATGTTTGCATTTCAATCTCGCCTTAATTTAATGTGTGTGTTCTAAAAAGAAATATATAGCCATTACTTGTGCCTGAGATATCATTATTTGGTTGTTCATTCGTTTATGCATTTGTAGATGTCTGGTCTTTTTATATATGCTTGAACCAGGGGATCTGAAATGGATTATCAAATTCCATACTCAACAATGTCCCTTGTTAGAGTTGCTTGAATGTTTGACCATGTAGGTAGCCTGAAGAGTTTTGGGTCTTTTGAGAGTGATTTTCCCAGAAATCTAATTTCCAGCTTAGTGTGTGTTGTGTGGATGGGGCACTTGAAGGCTAACCAATACATTTGCAGAAGACGTTCACATAGATGATTTGCAACCCAAAATCTCAGCACAATAAAGGGTACCTGATTTGCCTTAACTTGATAAATTCTCAGTAAAATATTTGCAGGCTAAATCTTTATATGATGGGACAGTCTCACTCATCCTGCCACCATAAGCATCATGGAAGTTGCCTGTTCTATTTTATGTGAGAACCAACATACATTTTCTGGTTTAAACATATTTCGAAATAGTCAAAAGTCAATGGGCCTCATTACACGGAGGACGGTAAGGGTTTACCGGCACCAGTATTTTACCGGTACCAGTAAACCCTTACCGCCTTACTACGAGGTCCCTTTGCGGGTTGGAGAATTTAACACCTGCTTCTTGCAGGCGTTAAAAACCAACCGGCAAAGGGACCAGGGAGCTAATTACGGCACTGCAATTTGCGGTGCCGTAATTAGCACCTTCCCCATTCCCATTATGCCCTATGGGGCAAAAATGGGAATGGGGAAGGGCAATGGGGGAAGGGGGAATTACCGCCCCACCAACCTTGGAATAGGGCGGTAATTCCCCTTTCCACCAAGGCGGTGCCGGTATTTTACCGGCATGGACCAAGCTGCTAATAGCACCTTGGTCCACCGCCGTCCGTGTAATGAGGCACCAATGTGTTCTCCAAATATTTGCCTTTGCCTAAAACATGTCTACAATTATGTTTTACCTTTACCCATATTTAAGGTAGAAGATTTGTATTCACAATCATTCATTAAATATACGTACATTCCAATTAAAAGTTGTATGGTTCTGTCCATCTGCGGTTAGAGAAACAACATCATCTGCCTAGGATAATAACAGTATTCTTGGATTTCCTTATACAAGGCATGTCTGGAGTAGATTCCTCCAAAAGATGTTGGAGCCGATGTGTATACAAACTATAATGAATGATTGGCAAGAGAGAGACCTAGGCCTATCATAGGCCTTTAGTAGTTAAGAAAGTTGTTGTGCATTTCCCTTTCCCATCATACCTAACTACTTACTCTGTATCAGAGTGTACTGGACATTGAAAATGTCTAAGACCCCCAGTATTCCTATTTCCAGAAATGTTAAACAATGCATATCTCAATCAACCATCTTGAAGGGTGTAGACAAGTTGATAAAAGCCAAATAACTATATTATTTTTGTTTCTTTAAAAAAAGTATTATATTCCTTTTTTACATCACATATTTTGAGTTTCAAAGCAAAATATTTAGAGCATGATTAGCCGTTTTCAAACTCTATTTAGAACCTAACTGATTATCAACCATCATTGCACTATTATTAACTTATTCCTTTAGATGTATATAAAGTAATTTTCAAAATGTGTTGAATGATCCATCCAAAAGGGATATGCAACATTAAGCTTTTGGAGAACCCTGTTACCATTTTTGTGAATTGGTACAATGGTCCTCATTGCGAGTTTGGTGGTGTGGTACATTTCTGGTATGAATTCTGTCACTGTGACACTTGTTGCTGGTAATGGCATTACTTGACAGCTTTACCATATCACTGAACTCTGACTTTGGAGATGAAGTGCCGGCTTTACCTCCAGCAAATATCTGGAGGTGAACCTGACACGTTACTAGTAAATCTCTGTGAATTTACCACAGTGGAATTACTGTTCATGTTAAACCCACATCAATAAATGTGGATGAATACTTCCTTACTGCCTCTCGTAAACCATCAATACATTTGCTGGACCAAGCAGTGGAAACAGTAATTCAGTTTGGTGGTAACTGTGCTGAAAGTCTGAAGAATTACTATCATACCAGTGATGTTGATCTGCAGTTATCTCTTTAGGTCCTGGGCTTTTGTTATACCTTTGGCACATATTTCCTGTTTAAATGTCTGCACTAGTAAAAGTAACACCAGTTTTTGGTATGCAGTCCAAAACCAAAGATGCCATGAAACTACTCTCCTCCTTCATTGCTCCCCAGGTGAATATTATCTGAAAGTGGTCAAACCACCTTTGAGCAGCAACATTAACCTCTATTCCATGATTGGTTGTGGAATTGATACCCTTGCCAATGAGAAACCCAAATTGCCATGAGGTGGCATCTTTTGTAGGCACCAAAACTACCCCCAAGTCTGCATTGCCAGGTCCCATTTTTTTATTATAACCAGACAATGCTTCTCTTTTCCCCCTACATTTCTTCTCCTGGGTCCCTTACCTCTTCCTTTGGGTTCTCCTGTCATCTGTATGCCGACAATTCTCAATTCGTTATGTCCTTATCCTCCTTTACTGATTCTATTCATTCTTCTTTATCTGCCAGTCTTCTCACAATACATGCATGGATGTCTTCTTGCTGTCACCAACTTATCCCCTCTAAAACTGAGTTTTTCTTTCTGTCTAATGCTATGCCTCCTCCTCTATCACCTCTCTGCGGTTCTTTCCACCTCCCTATTTGTCCATTTCCTCCACTTCACATATTTTGAGCGTTGTCTTTGATTCCTCACTTTCTTTCTCCACTCATATTTCCAGTAGTTCACGTTCATGCCATTACCAACTGTATCAAATTCGGAAGTCCTGTCAGTTCCTCACCTTTCCTGTTTCTGCTCATCTACTGTCCTTCTCTCCTTTTTTGTGTCCCCATTGTTCATTTTACTCCTCTTCGCTCTGTCTATCACTCTTCTGTTCATATCCTATTCTTGCTGTCCCCTCTTAACTCCATCTCTTCTGCTGTATGCTCTCTTCAATGGCTATCCTTTGAATATTGTCTGCTTTTTTAAATTTTCTCTGTATCATCTTTAAATGCCTCTATGACCTAGCTCCTACTTATCTTTCTTCTCTTATTTACTTCTAGGCTCCCACATGCTCCCTCTGTTCACAATGTCTCTTTCTTTTAACAGTTCCACGTCTATCCTATGCCTCTTCCTATTTTCGTTCCTTCTCTTTGCTTGCACCAAAGCATTGTGACTTATTGGTCGAAATAAAGCATAACGAATGAACAATGTGAATGTTGAGCCATGAGTATAACATGCAACTTTCACAATTAAGGACCTATTTCTGTATTTTATCTTTAACAACATAAACATACCTTGAGACTTTTAACCAGAATTTTCTCAAAAGTTACTTTTCAAATAATCAGAATACATCACTCTCAAATGTTAACAGCAGCCTACCTCCAATTCCATTTTTGTTGTAGGCAGCTGATAACAAGAGAATAATTTTAGCAACACACTATTATCAAATATAGACATGCACATACATTTGCACATGCATTAATAATCCCTCAAGATATGTTGCCCTACTACTTTGTTGAATAATGTGGATTCAGCCAGCTCCTTAGCCTCCTAAGCCTCATTGATCCCTGTTGGGTTAGCATCTATTCATGCAGACCTCAGTAATATGACTTTGCAACCACCCTCTGGAATGAGTATGCCACTTGACCCTTTTCAGGGTCAGGAGGTCCACCTGACAATGGACATGCAGACCTTTGCAAAAGGCATGGATTTCATATTTATCATCGGACACTGGGTTTCCTTTCCCCATACAGGTCATCAGCAGAGCACAGAGCAACATCAGCAAAATGCCATTCACCAGTAGGCCACCTTAAGTATGGACGGTTTTAATGGCATGACAACGCAAAGATGTTGATCACTGGGAGAAAGTAAAGGAAGATGAAACACATTGAACACTCCCTGCAATTTACAACTTGGATTTGTGGGAGCTGAAAACTACTGTTCCTAATAACTTTGGAAACCTTCCCTGAAAATGTTTTGAAAAACTCCTCAGTAACTAAAGTTTTTTCAATGCACCTAGATATTGTCACAAATTGATGCAATCGAAAGAAAATTTGAAAACCACGGGGGGCAATTTTGAGATATTCAGCTTTTAAAATATATGTATAAATGGCCCATGAACACAATGCAGTTGCAGTTTTAAAATGAAAAGTACACTGTGTGTGTACAACTTACATATGTAAGTGTCAAAATTACTATACACTTGCTACAGATACATAGGTACTTAGCTCCAGTGATGACATCCGCCTAGAACTGAAACTCTGTGCGAGAAAAAACTTCTCTTGCATAGCCGTAAAACTCTGGAACTTCCTCCCGAAAGAAAAATGAACTACATAGGACCATTTAAATTTCAGAAAACGTCTATAAACCTGGCTCTTCTGCACCGAAGGGGATGAAAACACCAGGACAGCATCTGCGCACCATGAAATGAACAAATAAAATGGAAAGGAACCCTTCGAAACCAGGGACTAACCAAATACACCCGACATGAAGTGAGACCGAGCAAAGGGATTTACCATCATCAACACAAGAACCATGCAAAATCCAACAAGAGAGAATGACCAGAAATGTACTCCAGAAAAACGCCCTACTTTAATCACCCGATATCATATCATATCATACACCTGACAGAATTTAGCTTACGTGCATGGGCTAGCCTTAACCTAATGTCATTAAGGAGCACCACGAGGGGAAAAGCAACAGGGAAGGAGGACACGAAGGGGAAGCAGTTAAGATGAGGCATAGAGAAAACAGAAGTCCGTAATGTGTGAAGAGGGAATATAGAGTAGAACGACGTCAAAGGAACAGATCTTCCTGCCCGATATAGCGAATCAAGAGCTTGGAGGGTGAGGCCTCCAACAGGATGGTTTGAAACTGGATCTCATATTGCAGCAATCTGTGAGCATCAAAGCAGAGATGATCAAGTTGACATACTGGCTGGGAGAAGTAGAGGAGAGAGTGGGTGAGGTGGAGGATGTAGCGGACAACATCTTCAACCCACAAGCTCAGGTAGACAAACTGTGAGAAGCCAACTGTGAATTAGAGGATAGGAGCATAAGGAGCAATCTAAGGTACTTTGGATTTCCAGAGGCGGTGGAAGGGAAAGATCCAATAAGCTTCCAGGAAGAGCCGATTTCGGGCAACCTGAAAGTAACCTTTGCAAATGGCCTGGAAATACAGAGGGCATACAGGGTGAGAAAATCAAATGAAAGTGCAACACAAGTGCCGCGACCTATGATTGCTTGTTTTCTGTGTCACCTGCATGTCTGCAAAATCCTTGTGGCAGTCAAAGGTAAAAGCCCTATAGTATGGGAAGGCCATAAAATTCCCATTATGCCAGACTTCTCCAAGGAGACGCTTGAAAAAAGGAAAGGTTTCTTTGACTTGAGGCCAATTATGAGGCAATGGGACCTGCAACATGGGTTGTTGGAACCTGCCAGGATGATCAACATGAAGGATCAGAAAACCATGATTTTTGCAGAACCATTCTTGCTATGGGAATTCCTGCAGGACTTGGACACACACGTGATGATTTCCTCGCAAGCGAGAGACAATGAACAGCTGGATAACAAACAACCCAACCAGGAAGACACGGTGGGCAGGAGGAGAGAGGGTAAAAAAACACATAGTAGGGTGCCATTGTTTATGGGGGTTTTGTCCATGCAACGAGGTTATACCACAAAAAAGTTGGAACAATACCCCTGAAAGAATAAGTATTAGCAACGTGTATCAAGTGAGTCAGTGGAGGCCCCTAATCAAGAAGGGTCGTCACGGATAGGAGTTAGGAGAAACCCTAAGGGAGAGGTGCATACAGAGGATAGAGGTAAAGTCTAAACTGCCACTGCCCAAGTGCCCTCTACAACTAGGGAGCGCTGGTGTGCCGCTTATCTAAAAGTGATAGCAAACGCAAGTTGAGAAATGTACCAATTTCTAGTATGCACCCTACCCTAGTATGCACCCAACCAGAGTTGTAATGAGGAAATATGGGTAGTCTCCTAACAGAAGTCAAACCGACTGTGTATCTCATGCATAGTGTGAAGTAGAAAATGAGCAAAACCACTCAAAAAGACACACTTGCCGAAGCGGTCTGCTTGTCGCGAAATTGCAGTTTAAGCCAATACCAAACGAGTACAGACTGGAGGAGGGGAAGGCATCCTTGATGGGGTGAGCGTTTGAAGATGATATCCTTGAATGTAAACGGGCTAAAGCACTACATCAAAAGGACAAAGATCCTGCAGTACCTAGAATCTAAACAAATTGACATAGCACTATTGCAGGAGACGCACTAGACAAGAAGAAAGAGGAAAAGCTATTTTGAGACTGGGTA